>NC_052161.1:117667744-117790635 GCF_902713615.1 Scyliorhinus canicula | reverse complement strand
AAAATTTACACCCCATCAACAGACAGTAAACGGTAACAAATACGAAATCAGTCCCCTTAACAATAACAACGATCCCATCCCCCCACCACCCCAAACAACGGCCCATCTGTCAATATATAAGCATCCAATAAAACAAACCCTCCCACGGTGGAAACAAAAAACAAAGGAGAAAAAGAAAAAGGAGTCCGGGACCGCCCATGGTCACCATTAACCTATAGAGTCCACTCTTCCCCACTACACTCAATGCCATCCAACCTCGGAAAGAGTACCGTACATGATACCCAAGAGTAACTGGGCGCTTTTTAAGGAACACAAGTGAGAAATTGGTTTAACCCCCAGAAAGAATCAGAGGGGGAGAATTCCCAACCGCTCCTTATCAAGGACAAGAAAGGGCAGCACGGTAGCATTGTGGATAGCACAATCGCTTCACAGCTCCAGAGTCCCAAGTTTGATTCCGGCTTGGGTCACTGTCTGTGCGGAGTCTGCACATCCTCCCCGTGTGTGCGTGGGTTTCCTCCGGGTGCTCCGGTTTCCTCCCACAGTCCAAAGATGTGCGGGTTAGGTGGATTGGCCATGATAATTTGCCCTTAGTGTCCAAAATTGCCCTTAGTGTTGGGTGGGGTTACTGAGTTATGGGGATAGGGTGGAGGTATTGACCTTGGGTAGGGGCTAGGGTGCTCTTTCCAAGAGCCGGTGCAGACTCGATGGGCCGAATGGCCTCCTTCTGCACTGTAAATTCTATGTAATTCTATGTAAGAAAGTAACTTAACCTGTTATTGAAAGAGAGCCTACTAGATTAATGGAAGCAGCGAGTGAAGGAGAGAATGTGAATGTGAGCAGATCGAGAGGGGGATTTCTCCAGGCCCCCATAGCCTGGGTCAGCTTTGCAGATAACACTTTATCCATGCGAAATAACTGTGCCTCCAGCCAAGCTGTTCCAGTACACCTACAACTTTGGCATCTTTCCAACAATCTGTCCTGTCCAGAAAATAAAGCAGGACAAATCTGATGCAGCCAGTTACCACCTTATCGGCCTGCTGCCAGGTGATGGAAGGTGCTGTCGACAGTGCTCAAGAGGCACTTACACAGCAATAACCTGCTCACTGACGCTCAGTCTGGCTTCCACCAGAGCCGCGACTTCAGGCCTCATTACAGCCTTGGCCCAAACATGGAAAAAGAGCTGAACTCCAGAGGCGAGGTGAGAGTGACTGCCCTTCACATCAAGGCAGCATTTGACCAAGTGATGCATCAAGGATCCCATCAAATTGAAATCACTGGGAATCAAGGGGGAAACTCTTCACTAGTTAGAGTCGAATCAAACACAAAGGAAGGTGGTTGTGGTTGATGGAAACCGATCATCTCAGCCCCAGAACATCACTGGTAGGAATTCCTCAGGATAGTGTCAGAGGGCCAACCACCTTTGATTGTTCCATTAATAATCTTCCCTCCATCATATAGTCAGTAATGGGGAAGTTTGCTGATGATTGCATAGTGTTCAGCACTATGCATTGCTCTGCAGTTACTTAAGCAGTCTGTGTCCACAGGCAGCAAAACCTGGACAATATTCAGGCTTGAGTTGCAAAGTGGCAGGTAACATTTACTCACATGGTTGCCAAGCCATAATCATCTCCAGTTTGAGAGGATCGAGCCATCTTCCCTTGATGTTTAAATGCATTACCATCATTGAATCCAGAGGCTGGGAGTTCTGTGGTGAGGAACCCAGATCGTTTCTACCATTTCCGAGGCACAAATCAAGTGTGATGGAATGCGCTGCTCCTGCTGGGATAAGTGAATCTCCAACTGCACTCACCAAGCCCAACTCTACCACCTGCCACCTGCCACCTGCCACCTGCCACCAAACCAGACACCCACCAAACCACACACCCACCAAACCACACACCCACCAAACCACACACCCACCAAACCACACACCCACCAAACCACACACCCACCAAACCACACACCCACCAAACCACACACCCACCAAACCACACACCCACCAAACCGCACACCCACCAACCACACACCCACCAAACCACACACCCACCAAACCACACACCCACCAAACCGCACACCCACCAAACCACACACCCACCAAACCACACACCCACCAAACCGCACACCCACCAAACCACACACCCCACCAAACCACACACCCACCAAACCACACACCCACCAAACCGCACACCCACCAAACCACACACCCACCAACCACACACCCACCAAACCACACACCCACCAAACCACACACCCACCAAACCAGACACCCACCAAACCACACACCCACCAAACCACACACCCACCAAACCAGACACCCACCAAACCACACACCCACCAAACCACACACCCACCAAACCGCACACCCACCAACCACACACCCACCAAACCAGACACCATCCTGACCATCCCGGTCGCTGGGTCAAAACCTTTAAACTCCCTTCCTAACAGCGCTGTGGGTGTACCTACACCAGATGGACTGCTACGGTCAAAGAAGTTGGCTCACCACCACCTTCCCAAGGACATTTAGGGATGGGCAACAATTCTTGTTCTTGCCAACAACGCCCACATCTCAAGAATTAATTGGGTTTTTTTAAATTTAGATTACCCAATTATTTTTTCCAATTAAGGGAGCAATTTAGCGTGGCCAATCCACCTACTCTGCACATTTTTGGGTTGTGTGGGCGAAACCCACGCAGACACAGGGAGAATGTGCAAACTCCACACGGACAGTGACCCAGAGCCGGGATCGAATCTGGGTCCTCAGCGCTGCGAGGCAGCTGTGCTAACCACTAGGCCACCGCGCTGTCCATAAGAATTAATTGTTAAAACAAAATCTCCTGGTTTTGTTTTGATCACCTGAGGAGATCAGAATGAATATCTTTTACCTTTCTCGCTGATTCTGGATTTTTCTTCTCTGTTCTATCTCATCACCTAATCTCCTGACCCCCTCCATTGCCTCTGTGTTGTCAGGATGCTTGTCTGATATCTGATAATGGATGAGCTGCAGTTTCCTCTAACCACTGGGAAGACAGAAGCCATTATCTTTGGTCCCTCGCCAAAACCAATTCCAGTTCCCTCCCTTTCCCGTTATCCCAGGTTTACCCAGACTGCTCACAACTTCGGCATCCATTTGGCTGTGAGATGAGCTTCTCTCCTCATGTCCTTATCATCACCAGATCGGCTTCATTCCACCTTCCTAACATTGCCGGACTGGGAAGCCAGTGTAGCTCAGCGAAGCAAGGAGGAATGTTTGAAAGGAATTTGGTGCGAGTTTGGATATAGACAGTAGAGCTTTGGATGAGCTCAAGTTCATGGAGGTGGGAGCGAGCAGGAGAACAATGGAATAGTCCAGTCCAAGGCTAACAAAAGCATGGGCAAGGGTTACAGCAGCAGAATAGCGGAGGTGAGGCCAAGATGAACAATAATATAGTGATGGGAAGAGATAGATTTGATGCTGGAGAAGATAACTGGTCCATGGCACAGTGGTTTTTACTGCTGTCTCACAGCTCCAGGGGCTCAGGGTTGATTGACTATCTGTGTCAAGATTTCATGTTTTCCCCGTGTTTGCGTGGATGTCCCCCAGGTGAATCATAGAATCCCTTCAGTGCAGAAGGAGATCATTCGGCCCATCAAATCTCCCCCGACCCTCCAAAAGAGCAGTCCAGCCATGTGCACTGCCCCATCCACCCCACCCTTTCCCCATAAACTAACCTGCACATCCCTGGACACTAAGGGACAATTCAGCATGGCCTATCCTCCTAACCTGCACATCTTTGGACTGTGGGAGGAAATCGGAACGCCTGGAGGAAACCCATGCAAACTCCACACAGTCACCTGAGGCCAGAATCGAATCCGGGTCCCTGGCGCTGTGAGGCAGCAGTGCTAACCACTGTGTCACCGTGTTCTGTTTTCATCCCACAGTCCAAAGATGTGCAGGTTAGGTGGATTAGCCATGATAAATTGCCCCTTAGTGTCCAAAGATGTTCAGGTTAGGTGGGGTTACATGAGAACTGGTGGGGAGTGAGGGCTCTTTCAGAGGATCGTTGCAGACTCGATGGGCCAAATGGCCTTCTTCTGCGCTGTAGGGATTCTGTGAAGCTCACCTCAGCTTGGGATCACTCCTACACTGGGAGGAGCCACTATGATACACTCTAAATGTATATTTTTGGTACAGAACAGCGTTTGAGTTCCTGAATTGATGTGTTTATCAAAATGGTTTCTAAACTATTTAGAAAGACAGTCATTTGTATAGACTTTTAAAAAGTTACAGGTGAATAACGAAATTTATTTACCATTTCCTACTCAGTGTGAAATAAAAACTTGCATTTAAATAGTACCTTTCCTAAACACAGAGTGTTTCAAAATGCTTTATAACCAATTAAGTTTTTTATGTGTAGCCACTATTAAGGAGCAGAACACGCATCAGCCCTTCTTTGAAATTGTGCCATGGGATAGTTTGGAGAGAGAGCTTGAGAGAGCAAAGCGATTCCTCAGTTTAATGTCTCATCAGACAAGCAGCATCTCCGACAGTGCAGCACTCCAGCAGTACTGCACGGGAGTCTCAGCTTAGATATTAGGCTTGATTTTCTGGAGTGGGGCTTGACACCACAAACCTTCTGGCCCTGAGACATGAATGTTACCACTGACCCATGACTGACACAGGCATCACAGTAGCACAATTGGATAGCACTGTGGCTTCACAGCGCCAGGGTCCCAGGTTTGATTCCCCGCTGAGTCACTGCCTGTGCAGAGTCTGCACGTTCTCCCCATGTCTGCATGGGTTTCCTACGGGTGCTCCGGTTTCCTCCCACAGTCCAAAGATGTGCAGGTTAGGTGGATTGGCCATGATAAATTGCCCTTAGTGACCAAAAAGGTTAGATGGGGTTATTGGGGGATGGGGTGGAAATGGGGGCTTGGATGGGTCGGTGCAGACTCAATGGACCGAATGGCCTCCTTCTGCACTGTATGTTCCATGACACCACGAGCCATCTCTCTGTGAATCATTTAACTGCCTGTCATGGAGTTCTCAGGCCCATGAAATAAAGAGTAAATATATGTTTCAATGATGAAAATTTATCTATCTCTCACTCTCTGTGTGTGCCTATGTTTAGGATTCATCTGTGAATCAGAAATAGTTTGTTTTAAACCTCCAGTTGTGAAATTAAATGGGACAAATTATTGAATAAGAAATATGAAAATGCATAAAAGTAGTTACCAAGACTTTTTTGGGGGCGATAAGGCTCAGGATTGACATCAATTTCACCACCCAAGTCCTCTGGAATCCTACCATTTAATTCTCCACTTGTATCTGGTGCAACTCCACTAATTAACAGACCTGTCAATGTTTTGCATGATACATGGGTACATAGAAGATAGGAGCAGGAGGAGGCCGTTTGGCCCTTCGAGCCTGCTCCGCCATCCATCGCGATCATGGCTGATCATCCAACTCATTAGCCTAATCCTGCTTTGTCCCCATAGCCTTTGATCCTATTCTCCCCAAGTGCTATATCCAGCCGCCTCTTGAATATATTCACAGTTTTAGCATCAACTACTTCCTGTGGTAATGAATTCCACAGGCTCACCACTCTTTGTGTGAAGAAATGTCTCCTTATCTCTGTCCGAAATGGTTTACCCTGAATCCTCAGACTGTGACCCCTGGTTCTGGACACACCCATCATTGGTAACATCTTCCCTGCATCTACCCTGTCTAGTCCTGTTAGAATTTTATAAGTCTCTATGAGATCCCCCCCCCCTCATTCTTCTGAACTCCAGCGAGAACAATACCAACCTAGTCAATCTCTCCTCATATGACAGCCCCGCCATCCCTGGAATCAGTCTGGTAAACCTTCGCTGCACTCCCTCGAGAGCAAGAACATCCTTCCTCAGAGAAGGAGACCAAAACTGCACACAATACTCCAAGTGTGGCCTCACCAAGGCCCTGTACAATTGCAGCAACACATCCCTGCTTCTATACTTGAAACCTCTTGCAATGAAGGCCAATATACCATTAGCCTTCTTTACCGCCTGCTGCACCTGCATGCTTACCTTCAGCGAATGGTGCACAAGGACACCCAGGTCCCACTGCTCACTCCCCTCTCCCAATTTACAACCATTCAGGCAGTAATCGGCCTTCCTGTTTTTGCTTCCAAAATGAATAACCTCACATTTATCCAAATGATGCTGCATCTGCCATTGGTTTGCCCACTTGCTGTAGGATCCCTGCATCCTCGTCACAATTCACCCTCCCACCTAATTTGGTATCTGCAAACTTTGAGATGTTACATATTGTTCCCTCATCCAAATCATTAATATATATTGTGAAGAGCTGGGGTCCCAGCACCGATCCCTGTGGTACCCCACTAGTTACTGCCTGCCAATTTGAAAAGGACCCATTAATCCCTACTCTTTGTTTCCTCTCTGACAACCAGTTTTCTATCCACCTCAATACATTTCCCCCAATCCCATGCGCTTTAATTTTGCACAACAGTCTCTTATGCAGAACTTTGTCAAACGCCTTCTGAAAGTCCAAATATACCACATCAACTGGCTCCCCCTTCTCGACTGTACTGGTTACCTCTTCAAATAATTCCAACAGATTTGTCAAGCATGATTTTCCCTTCATAACTCCATGGTGACTCTGACTGATCCTGCCACTGCTTTCCAGATGTTCTGCCGTAAAGTCCTTGATAATGGATTCAAGCATTTTCCCCACTACCGATGTTAGGCTTACTGGTCTATAATTCCCTACTTTCTCTCTACCTCAATTTTTTAATATTGGAGTGATGAGAGCTATCCTCCAATCTGCAGGGACAGTTCCAGAGTCTATAGAATCCCAGAAGATGACCACCAATGCATCCACTATTTCCAGAGCCACCTCCGTTAGCACTCTGTGATGCAGATTCTCAGGCTCTGGGGATTTATCCGCCTTCAATCCCATCAGTTTTCCCAGCACCATTTCTCTACTAATGTTGATCTCCCTCAGTTCTTCCCTCTCACTAATCCTTTCATTCTCCAACATTTCTAGGATCTGATTTGTGTCCTCATTTGTGAAGACAGAACCAAAGTATGTATTCAATTGCTCAGCCATTTCTTTGTCCCTTATTATGCATTCCCCTGTTACTGTCTGTAGGAGGCCTACATTTCTCTTTTCCAATCTCTTTCTCTTCACATATCTATAGAAACTCTTAGTGTCAGTCTTTAGGTTGCCTGCAAGCTTCCTTTCATACTGTACTTTCCCTTTCTTAATCAATCCCTTTGTCCTTCTTTGCTGAATTCTAAACTGCTCCCAATCCTCAGACGTATTAGTTTTCTTGGCCAATCTGTATGCTTCTTCCTTGTATCAGATACTATTTCTAATTTCCTTTGTAAGCCTTTGTAGGGCCCTCTTAGCCCTTTTGCTTTTGTGCCAGACAGGAATGGACAGTTGCTGTAGTTCCTCCATGCGTTCCTTGAATGTTTGCCATTGTTTATCCACTGTCATCCCTTTAAGTAACTCTCCCCAATCTATAAAGGCCAACTCACGCCTCATATCCTCATAGTTACCTTTATTAAGATTCAGCACCCTAGTCTCCGAATCAACTACTTCACTCTCCACCTTGATAAAAAATTCTATCATGTTGTGGTCGCTGATCCCCAAGGGGTCTCGTTCAGCCAGATTGGCAATGATTCCGTTCTCATTACACAGTACCCAGTCTAAGATGGCCTGCTCTCTAGTTGGTTCCTCCACATGTTGGTCAAGAAAACCATTCCGTATACACTCCAGGCTGTGAATCAAAGCCCCAGTTATTGGAAATGTCGAGAATTAACATAAGCTTGGTACAATTGCTGTACTCAAATGGTCATCCTTCTTAATTAAATTGCACTTAAAGCTGTGCAAAGTACTTCACAGATTAGTGTCAGGGAACACAACAAAAAACTTAGCGGGCAGCACGGTGGCCTAGTGGTTAGCACAACTGCCTCACGACGCTGAGGTCCCAGGTTCGATCCCGGCTCTGGGTCACTGTCCGTGTGGAGTTTGCACATTCTCCCCGTGTCTGCGTGGGTTTCGCCCCCACAACCCAAAAAATGTGCAGAGTAGGTGGATTGGCCACGCTAAATTGCCCCTTAATTGGAAAAAATAATTGGGTAATCTAAATTTATATTAAAAAAAACTTAGCATCTAAATAGTGAGAGATTGCAGAACTCGGAGATGTAGAGGGATCTGGGTGTCCTTGTGCATGAATCACAAAAGGCCAGTATACAGGCGCAGCAAGTAATTAGGAAAGCTAAAACAATGTTCTCATTTATTGTGAGGGGAATTGAATACAAAAGTAAGGAGGTTATGCTTTAGTTCTGAGTACTGGTGAGACCACATCTGGAGCATTTAATGCACAATATTGATGGGCAGCACGGTAGCATTGTGGATAGCATAATTGCTTCACAGCTCCAGGGTCCCAGGTTCGATTCCGGCTTGGGTCACTGTCTGTGCGGAGTCTGCACATCCTCCCCGTGTGTGCGTGGGTTTCCTCCGGGTGTTCCGGTTTCCTCCCACAGTCCAAAGATGTGCAGGTTAGGTGGATTGGCCATGATAAATTGTCCTTAGTATCCAAAATTGCCCTTAGTGTTGGGTGGGGTTACTGGGTTATGGGGATAGGGTGGAGGTGTTGACCTCGGGTAGGGTGCTCTTTCCAAGAGCCGGTGCAGACTCGATGGGCCAAATGGCCTCCTTCTGCACTGTAAATTCTATGATAATCTATAATTCTATGATATTGGTCACCTTATTTGAGGAAAAATGTAAAAGCTTGAGAAGCAGTTCAGAGGTTTAATAGACTAATCCATCCTTCTCAACCTTGCCCCTTGCCCGAGTGTGTTGACTCTCAAGTTAAATCAAAAAGGGAGAGCAGCCGATGGTCCTCGAGGACGATGCCAACTTTAATTTTAATTCACGTGGAATGGGTCTTATAAGGAGAGGTTGGACAGATTAAACTTGTATTCACTAGAGTTTAAAAGTGACTTGATTGAAACCTTTTAAGATCCCGAGGGGTATTGACAGGGTGAATGTGGAGAGCAGTTTCCTCTTATGGGAGAATCTAGAACTAGGGGGTCACTGTTTCAAAATAAGGGATCTCCCATTTAACACAGAGATGAGGAGAAATATTTGCTCTCAACATGGGCGTGAGTCTCTGGAACTTTGCATGTTTTTAAGGCAGATGTGGTCAGAATCTTGATAAATAAGGGGGTGATGGGTTACCGGGTGTAGATGGGAGGTTACAACAGATCATCCATGATCTTATTGAATGGTGGAGCAGTTTCGAAGGGCTGAGTGGCCTACTCCTGGTCCTAGTGCATATGTATGTTCCTATGTCACTGTGGCTCTCAGGAGAGCTGTTGTGAACTAGAGTGGTGAGGAGACTTGATGATAGATTATTGAGCCTGAGGTAAGCTCACATTGTTCTGACACCTCACCAACTTGTCATTCTTTCCATGCAAATCTGGCAGCGAACATTATCAGGCTATCTGGCCACTGAGGCCATCACAGTGAAGCCCAACTCTATTCTTCACCCACTGCCCATAATTCGTGCTTTCTGCATGGATCACCAGAGAACGAATTGGAGCAGTGGCCATGGCTGTATCACTGGCCCAGCTGAGATCAGTTGAATCCCTATATAAACAACCAGTATCTGAGGAGAAGCCGCACTCTCGTTTTTAATCTTCTTAAAAGAAAATTGAATTAAAGGGCAATTTAGTGTGGCCAATCCACGTACCCTGCATATCATTTGGGTGGTGGGGTGAAACCCACGCAGACGCGGGGAGAATGTGCAAACTTCACACGGGCAGTGACCCGGGGCCAGGATCAGACCCGGATGCTCGGTGCAGTGAGGCAGCAGTGCTAACCACTGTGCCACCGTGCCACCCTTCGATTTGAATCTTCATCAGGAATTCAGCCAAGCTAGCTGCTGTATCCATCGGGGAGTAACAGTAGGCAGGCTTGACTAAAACAGCTAGGCCTCAACGTAGTGTTAACCAATGTAGCCAGTATGTCAGTCGATAAAGTCTGACAGTAGGAAGCTACCACAGACCCAGAGCACAAGGTAGGCGCCTCAGGAGGAATTTCACACTGGAGTGGGGGCTGGGGCCATCCTGGGGCAGAGGAGGCCCAAGGTTCCCTTGTGGTACCTGAAGAAATGTTTTCCTCTGATCTTCTTTGCTTTCTCTGAATGTTTCCCCCCCCCCCCCCCCCCCCCCAACTCCCTTTTATAAATTTTATCACACAAATGTCTGGTTTCTGCAAGTAGAAAATGTAATTTGTGATAATTGAAGCTTATAATTAAACTGCCGCCAGAAATACGAAGAGAACATTGTAGAAAGGTTTTGCTTTATTTACCATTCCTCCGTTGTTCAGACGAGAGGTTAAAATGGCACTCGGTGTTAATGAACATTGATCTGTATATTTACATTTGCAGTGGACCAGGTTGGGGGAAGGATTTGGCATTTTCCATGCTCCATTTTAACTGCTTGGTTGCAACCAGGCGAATTAAATCAGACCCCCATAATCTTTGAATTTAATCTTACAGAATTACGGAAGGGAATCAGATATAATCAATTAGAATAAAATCACACAGTATATAAAATGAAGAATACAAGTACAGAATAATCTTAATAAAACCAGATGAGAACTATATACCCTCTTCCCGTGTTTCTTTCCATCCCACCCTCTTTGGTTTATCTCCAGTTTCAAAGAGGGTGATTCTTGCAAGTTGCAGTTGTTGAACCACCCTCTGGTATCTCAGCCATATCGACATTCTCCTCAGGAACCTGAGCAGAGACCATCAGCAGGGTATTCGATCATGGGAGCATCAGAGCCGAGGACAATTCTGTCCTTACTTGACATTTACAACGTACACTTATCAGCAGGGGCTGCTGAACCCTGATCAAAAGTGGAAACCTTAACCAACCCCTTTCTCCTGTTCCCTGCTTGAGATGCTATGGGTGCCCCACGTCAGGCAAAACTGGTATCAGCTAATGGACCAGAGAACCAGGACTGAAACTGGAACATTTGCATCCTCTCTGCCCACGCCACACAGACTTTGCCCAGAAAACCAGAGGTTCAGTGTTTCATTGTGTTCCAAACACCCATCACAATTTCAGTGCTCCTTACATGTCAAAAATACACATTCATTATACATAATTTTATCTTAACAAAATTTGCATTTCCTTCTGAAGTGTTGTGTGGGTGTAGAGTTTTAATTGGATCTCGCTAGCGCTTTCTTTTTGTGTCTGCCTCTGCCTGTCTGTTTGAATTACATTTTTCTCTGCATGTATGTGCATCTGTGCATGCATGTGTTTTTGTGTGTGTGTGCATGTTCATTTCATGTGTATGTGTGAAAGTAAATAAAACGAAAATCGCTTATTGTCACGAGTAGGCTTCAATGAAGTTACTGTGAAAAGCCCCTAGTCGCCACATTCCGGCGCCTGTTCGGGGAGGCTGGTACGGGAATTGAACCATGCTGCTGGCCTGCCTTGGTCTGCTTTAAAAGCCAGCGATTTAGCCAAGTGTGCTAAACCAGCCCCAGTGTGCATACGTGTGAATGCATGTGTTTTTGCGTGTGTATCTATGTATGCATGAATATGCATGCGAGTGTGTGCATGAGTATGCGTGAGTTACCTGAGTGTGTTATGTGTGTGAGTCCACACGTGCATGTGTGTGTGTGTACATGTGTGCCTGTGTGCGCGGTGCCTGCATCTGTTTACCTCTCCATATGTGTGTTTCCCTCCTTTCTCAGTGTATGTCTGTGTGCCTTTATTTGCCTCCCTTTGTGTCTATATCTTGTCTGTCTGTGTTATTTCTTCACTCTCTTATATCTGCAAAATCTTTAATCACCAGGAAATTAAATGAAAGGAGGATTTTGAAAAAAAAAAGTTTACAAGATTTATAAACGATAATTTTCTATACAAACAGTAATATGTTTGAAACGGCTGCACAGAGAGATTTCTGTGGTCTTAAAATGAAAACAGACTTACTAAATTACAGACGTTGTGAACCCAACACTGATCACCAAATTCTAATTATACTTTGCTGGATCTTGGGGAGGTATATATTAGTATTTGATTGGGATTCCTGCTTCATTTCTACAACAAATGGCATACTTTAAAGACTTTCTCCTTAAATAAGTCTGCATGTTTTTTTTAAAAATTTTGTTATATTTTACTTTTCTTCCTAAAGTTCAACAAATAAACCAAACTAGAATTTGATACCAAACTTCATTTTTTTTTTGTTTCTTCTTGTCTCATAGTCTCTTTTTCTCTACTCTTCTTCTCTGCCATGTTTGAGGGCAACTTGCTCATCATGGTGAACAATCTGAGGCGATCCAACCAGCTCCGGAACAGAGGCCTCTTCCTCATTTACGATGACATTAAAAAGTTGGGAATCTTGATGATGTTCCTTTCCACATGCCTGGCAGCTGCAGTGTACAATTTTCTCCACGAGTTTGTCCACTCTGGGCATTTCCTCATTGCCGGGGCATTCCAACATGACCTGTAACGCAACCCACAAACACCTTTAATACAACATTCCAAATTTTTAGGATTGCATTAAAAAAAAAAATCAATGGCTATTTCGGAACCCAGCTGAACAGAAGGCGAGCAATGTGAATGAAAAAGGAGGTAATTCAGAGTGTGGTGACTCATAGAATCCCTATAGCGCAGAAGGAGGCCATTTGGCCCATCGAATCTGCACCTAACTATGCCCAATCCCCCGCTTTATCCCTGTAACTCCATCCTAACCTTTGGGCAATTTAGCATGGACAAGCCACCTCACCTGCACATCTTTGGACCGTGGGAGGAAACCGGAGCACCCGGAGGAAACCCACACAGGCACGGGGAGAATGTGCACACTCACCATGTCTGGAATTGGACCTGGGACCCTGACACTGTGAGGCAACAGTGCTAACACGGTATTCTCAAGTTTGGAATTTAGAAGGCTGCAGTTTGCAGGAGTCTGGGAAAACTGAGGGAGGGTGGTGAAGGGTTCCAGAGTTTTGAGGTCCTGGGGAAAGATTGTGGTTAGCGTAGGAGACAGCGCGATGAGTCTTTATTGATCGGAACAATGAAACGGTCAGGGAAAATGGAGTTCATGTCCAAGATCAGGCGCAATCATATTGAATGGCGAAGCATGCTCGATGGCCTACTCCTGCTTCATTGTGTTCTTGTGTTCTGCTTTTGTGAGGGAAGCACAGGGGTTAGCACTGCTGCATCACAGTGCCAGGGACCTGAGTTCAATTCCGACCTTGGGTGACTGTGTGGAGTTGGCACGTTCTCCCCGTGTTTGCCTGGGTTTCCGCCGGGTGCTCCGGTTTCCTCCCACAGTCCAATGATGATCAGGTTAGGTGGATTGGCCATGACAAATTGTCCAAAGCTTAGGTGGGGTTACAGAGTTGCACAGATAGGGTGGGGGAGTGGGCCTGGGTGGGGCTCTCTTTCAGAGGGTCATTGCAGACTCGATGGGCTGAATGGCCTCCTTCGGCACTGTTGGGATTCTATGATGAATGCATGGGATGGGGTATTTGGGGAACAACAAAGGAAAAGGTCAGAGGGGCACTGACCATAGTGATAGACAAAATGGAGAGATAAGACAGGATACCATGCAGAAAATGTAACTGCTTGTGCTTTTTGATCAGGTAGGAGGGATTTAGGAGTAAGACAGATTGCAGGTAATCAGACTGGGAGACAAATAGTTACTTACGATTTCCCACATGGACTGTGCTGGCATGCAGGAGTCACAGTGAACGAGGGACTCAGTGGACTGTGGAAAAGTGTTGGGCACACTGTAGCTGAAACACTGGCCAAGGCATGCTCTGAGGGAGGGAACAAAGCAGAGTATGTCATTATATCACTCAAATTGTTCTTATATGAAGATGATAATTACTTTTTTTAAAATGCAATAAAACTGGACCAATCCCTTTATCCGAGATAGCGGCGATTATTGTTCAACTACACCTGGAAAAATGGCTTGAAATTGTTCACACTTTTCCCTCACTCACGGGGCAATTCTCCATGTGAGCCCAGTTATACAGCATTAGAACATACAGTGCAGAAGGAGGCCATTCGGCCCATCGAGTCTGCCCTGACCCACTTAAGCCCTCACGTCCACCGTATCACTGCAACCCAATAACCCCTCCTAACCTTTTAGGTCACTGAGGGCAATTTAGCATGGTCAATCAACCTAACCTGCACATCTTTGGACTGTGGGGGGAAACCGGAGCACCCGGAGGAAACCCACGCAGACACGGGGACAGCGTGCAGACTCCGCACAGACAGTGGCCCAGTGGGGAATCGAACCTGGGACCCTGGCGCCGTGAAGCCACAGTGCTATCCACTTGTGCTACCGTGCTGCACCATTGGCAAGCTAATCAATAACGTTACTTATTATATTTCTCGATGGAATGAATCGCTGGAACAAAGGAAACAGGCCACTAAATGTTAGCACCTCACAATGAAACAACTCTTAATCCGAGCACTAGGACCCCAGATTCCCTGTGAATGATGTGATATTTTAATGATGCCTTTTACAAGTTGCAGTTCTGGGAAGACTGACAGTCCATCACTGTGTCACAGGGTACCTTAGCACTCATTCACGCAGCCAATCTGTTCTCACTATGTGCCCAGCCAGATGAAGGGCAGATGCACCACATCTGTCACCAGAGAGTCGGCCAATTGAAACCTCATCAAGGCCATTAGACATCCAGCTGCTGAGTTCAAGCAGCAAACAGCCCAAGACTCCAAATCTGCAACACTGGGGTATAAATGCTTTGCAGCCTCCTGGCCGGGATTGTTTGAGTCACTGCAGGAACAGCTGAGGTCTTTTCAAGAACAAATGTGTCATTTTATGACAGACTGACATGAACAGCAGTTTTTAAGATCATTGCTGAATCTCAAAATTATCATTCATTCATTTCCAGATCTCCACTTACTGAAGCCGAGACAAATCGCTGGATAATAGACGGCCTTTAATCCTTATTACAAAGCAGCTTACACACAATTAAATTCTCTGTGTCACTTTCCCAAAACATATTAAAATAACAGCCCTGAGGAACAGCAGAAAACTAATCAGCCCAACGAGCCCTTTTGCACTACCCACATATCCCTCTACTTCTCTTCTGCATTAATCCACCCAACTGTGCCTTTGGGAAGCACCTGAAGGCCTTCTGGAAGGTTCAGAAAAGATCTACCGGAATGGTTCCAGAGACCAAGGGCTTTAATTACGTGGAGAGGTTGGGGTTGCCAGGGTCGTTCTCCTCAGAGCTGAGTAGGGGGTATGACAGAGGTTTTTAAAATCATGAGGAGGTCTCGTCAGAGCAGTTAGAGAAAAAACATGTCCCATTGGCAGGAGGGTGTGGAACAAGGGGACACCCGTCTATCGGTGATTGGAAGCAAATTTTGATCTGGAATGTACTTTCCCAAAGGCAGATTCAATCATGGTTTTCAAAAGAAAATTTGATAAGTACTTTAAGGACAAAACAATTGCAAGGGCTATGGGTATAGAGTGAAGAGGGCTATGGGTATAGAGTGAAGTGGGGGTGGGGGGGGGGGGGGTGAAACTGTGTGGATTGCTCCTGCTGATGATTGGAATGGCCTCTCTCTGTGCTGTAAACATGCAATGATTCTTTTTTTAAATTACTTTTTCAGAGTTACAAAGCCAGGGCTCAAGAGTGTGGACAGGGGCGAACCCCTAATCCAGCTCCTTACCTGCTCCAAAAACCAATTCAAATTCAAATTGAATCCAATTCATGGTCGCCACAAGAGACATGCCAGATCTGAGCCAAAAGGCTGAGCAGATATTACACTTGATCTTAGCCAAAAGGCTGAGAAGCGGTGATATCATGCAATGATTCTCTGAACTTATTGATATTGTCCACTTTGATGACCTTCCCTTGGAAGCTGCTCAAAAGGTCCTCCTAATTTGACTTCTTACCCCTAACTGAGGATGATGGAGGTACACACTAAATTTTTTCAAGAATGTAGTGGGGGCTAACTGTAACCATAATTTCTATGGAGAAGATGGTTAACCAACTGGAGAAAAAGATTGCTGAAGGACTGGAAGAGACATTGAGGAATATGGATATTTCTTAAACATTGGGATGGTCCAGATAGACCGCACATTTGGAGATTTTTCTTTAACTCAAATGCAGCTTGAATGGCTAGTCAGGCAGAGAGATGCTTTTTTATACCTACCTGTTCTGGATGGATTTTGACTCACATCCAGTGTGGCCAACTATCTGGGTGATATTCTTTGCCTCGCACCAGGCACTTTTATCAGGAAACAGCGCCAGTTTATTGATGGGAGGAGGCGCTGCAACAACGAGAGCTGGAAGCAGAATGCCCAACAGGGACCAACACATCATAGTCAACTGCTCCACCATGGTCCTAGAGAGAAAGGATGCCAATCAACAATGAGTAGTCATCTCAAAGAATAGCCCAGACCATTGATGTATCTACCTGAAGGAGCAGAGAGGAGCATGTGATGCATGAACTCTCCCCAACAGTTTCATCTGTGGAACATGTCCTCTTTCCCGCTTCCTGCCTCCCCTCAGTCCAAATACATCAATTGGTCCCAATTTCTCACATTTGGTTTGAAATGCCATAGACACTTACAAAATCACCAACCAGGAATTTCTGAGCACAAATGTTTTTTTTTTAAATTATCACTAGGCATTACATTAACACTGTAGTGAAGTTACTGTGAAAAGCCCCTAGTCGCCACATTCCGGCACCTGTTCAAGGACACGGAGAGAGAATTCAGAATATCTAAATTACCCAACAGCGCGTCTTTTGGGACTTGTGGGAGGAAACCGGAGCACCCGGAGGAAACCCACACAGACACGGGGAGAATGTGAAAACTCCACTTGGACAGTGACCCAAGCCAGGAATCGAACCTGGGACCCTGGTGCTGTGAAGCAGCAGTGCTAACCACTGTGCTATCGTGCCATCCATGTAATTTCATTTTTGAAGCAGAAAGGCCTTGTGACGAGCTGCAGTTTCCAATATCACAGTTTCATTGTGCTGGAGTAAAGGATGTGGATTTGGCCCAATTTAACTCGCTCAATCATGCATACGAACATATGAATCAAGGGTAGGAGTCGGTCACTCGGCCCCTCACATTTAATAAGGCCATGGCTGATCGGATTGTAACCTCCCACCTACTCCCCATAACCTTTCACCCCTTTGTTTATCAAGAATCTATATACCTCTGTTTTGAAAACATTCAAAGACTTCCACTGCCTTTTCAGGAACAGGATTTCAGTCTCACAACCCTCAGAGGAAAAATATCTTCTCATCTCGGTCTTAATTGGGCAAGGTTTTACTTTTTAAAAATAAATTTAGAGTACCCAATTAATTTTTTCCAATTAAGGGGAAATTTAGCGTTGCCAATCCACCTACCCTGCACATCTTTGGGTTGTGGGGGCAAAACTCACGCAAACACGGGGAGAATGTGCAAACTCCACATGGACAGTGACCCAGAGCCGGGATCAAACCTGGAATCTCGGCGCCATGAGGCAGCAATGCCACCATGCTGCCCTAAGGCCTTACTTTTAAACAGTGACCCCTTTTCTAGATGCTCCCACATGAGAAAACATCCTTTCCACATCCACCCTGTCAAAACCCCTCAGGATTTTATATGTTTCAATCTACTTGCCTCTTTCTCTTCTAAACTCCAGCAGATACATAGAACATTGAAGAGTACAGCACAGTGCAGTACAGGCCCTTCGGCCCACGATATTGTGCCGACCATTTATCCTAATCTAAGATCAACCTAACCTATACCCCTTCAATTTACTGCTGTCCATGTGCCTGTCCAAGAGTCGCTTAAATGTCCCTAATGACTCTGACTCCACCACCTCTGCTGGCAGTGCATTCCACACACCCACCACTCTCTGTGTAAAGAACCAACCTCTGACATCTCCCCTGTATCTTCCTCCAATCACCGTAAAATGATGTCCCCTCATGGCAGCCATTTCCGCCCTGGGGAAAAGTCTCTGGCTATCCACTCTATCCATGCCTCTTATCACCTTGTACACCTCTATCAAGTCACCTCTCTTCCTTCTTCGCTCCAGTGAGAAAAGCCCTAACTCCCTCAACCTTTCTTCATAAGACATGCCCTCCAGTCCAGGCAGCATCCTGGTAAATCTCCTCTGTATCCTCTCCAAAGCATCCACGTCCTTCCTACAATGAGGCGACCAGAACTGGACCCAATATTCCAAGTGTGGTCTAACTAGGGTTTTATAAAGCTTCAGCAAAACCTCGCAGCTCTTAAACTCAATCCCCCTGTTAATGAAAGCCAACACACCATACGCTTTCTTAACAACCCTTTCAACCTGAGTGGCAACTTTAAGGGATCTATGTACGTGGACCCCAAGATCCCTCTGTTCCTCCACACTTCCAAGAATCCTGCCTTTAACCCTGTATTCAGCATTCAAATTCGACCTTCCAAAATGAATCACCACATTCATCTAGGTTGAACTCCATCTGCCACTTCTCAGCCCAGCTCTGCATCCTGTCAATGTCCTGTTGTAACCTGCAACAGCCTTCAACACTATCTACAACTCCACCAACCTTTGTGTCATCGGCAAACTTACTAACCCATCCTTCCACTTCCTCATCCAAATCATTTATAAAAACCACAAAGAGCAGAGTCCCAGAACAGATCCCTGCGGGACTCCACTGGTCACCGGCGTCCAGGCGGAATACTTCCAATCCACTATCACTCGCTGTCTTCTTTCGGCCAGCCAATTCTGTATCCAGACAACCAAATTTCCCTGTATCCCATGCCCCCTAACTTTCTGAATGAGCCTACCATGGGGAACCTTATCAAATGTCTTACTGAAATCCACATACACCACATCCGTCCCCGACCTTCATCAATGTGAAATACAAACCTAGCCTGTCTAATCTTTCACCATAAATCAACCCACCCAATCCAGGTATTAGTTTAGTAAATCTTCTGTGAACTGTTTCTAATACATTTACATTCTTCCTTAAATATGGAGACCAATACTGTACACAGCACTCCAAATATGGTCTCACTAGTACCCTGTACAACAAAAGCATAACCTCCCTACTTTTGTATTCAATGCCCCTCGCAATAAATGATAACATTCTATTCCCACAGTTTCAATAACCTGTCTACACATGGAGCACGTGTGGTCTAGGCCCCTCACATCAGCACATTTCAGATATCTGATTCCACTGGAATGACACAACTCAAATAGACCATTTGGGTTCATGGCCTTAAACGCCCAATGTCTTTCACAAAAAGACAATTTGATTGGGTTAAACCTCTTCTGACCTATAGAGTTGGCAGCTCCGTCCTCTCCTTTAGGACTGAAAAAGGGACAGAATAAAACACAACATGATGACACCCAGATAGTCACACAGGACATATACTGCAGTAACATTAGCATTTAAATTACACTGCAATACAACAATGATGGCTCCCTTTTCCGCCCTACTCCAGTGGGAAGAAGGGATTGATGTAAGTACTTTTTGGATCATCCTTGTCATTTTTCAAAGTTGCAAAAGATCAGATTATAAAGTTTATCGCTTCTGAAAATCCTGTTGAGCTTTTCCAAGAGGAACGGTGACATAGTGATGGTGAACTTCCTAAACTGCCCTTCCCTCTGCTAGTTCACCAATGGTTTCATTAACACAAAAACACACAAAGAGGCTCTACTTTGAGTGTGTTTTACTGATTACTTTGAATTTGTGACCTCTCATTTTCCTACTTTCACAGGCGGGAACAGTTTCTCTACATCCACTTTGTCCAGATCCCTTATGATTTTGAATAGCTCTAAAAAAAAAACCTCTTCTGAACCTTCTTTTCTCTGCCTCGATTTATGGTTTCTTCCTATTGGGGAGTGTTGGTCACTCGGCCTGCGAAGAATAATTTATTATCTGCCCTAAACTTTCTGGTTTCAACCCCTGGTCAGGTCTTGGGGTTCTCTTTTATCCTATAGCCCAAGGTGAATTTTGGGGGGGAGGGGGGGGGGGGGGGGGGGGGGGGGAATAAAAACAGGAAGTGCTGGATTAACTCAGCAGGTCCAGCAGCATCTGTGGAGGGAGTAACAAAGTTGACATCTCGAGTCCAATGTGACTCTTCATTTTGGGGGATCGATAATGACGATGTGAAAATTGATTATGAATTCAAAACGAATTCACCCGGGATTGTATTCCCTGAATAACATCATGCTGGAACAGTCAATCTATCCTGAACGGTGCTCTGCTCTCCCCCTTCCCCCTTCCCCCTCCACCCCCCCCCCCCCCCCCGCCGGCTGAACCAGCTGGATAATGTGATTCTTCATTGAAAACATTCCAGTAAGCATTCACACGTGACTTGTTGGAATGGTTGTGTTTACATGAACTCAGCCAAGGTTGGTTGTCTGAAATCTAGGACCAGGACCATGTGGATTGGCAGGTCAACATGGTTAATCACCAAGCACAGAGAGGGTCAAGGGGTCAAACCTTTGGATTGCTGCCAAGTCAAGAAAGAAAACATAGGCTCTCCAGAGATGCGAAAAGAAAAGAAAAGAGTGAGAGCTCTCTAACTTAAGAGTCAACAGGTTTCAGGAAAATTACTAGCTTCAGAAGTGTTTTGGGGGATTGTGTTACATATATGGTTATTTTCTATGTTATAAAGTACATTGCAGTTAGAATTTCACCATGAAAATTACTCTGCTCGTACACTGCACGTAAAATAAACCAGCTTGTCGATTTATAATCAGCCTGATCCACTAGAATGCGATCCAGCCCTTTTCAGAAGATAGGGGACAGGTACATGAGCGACACATGTGTGAGATCACACAATGTAGGATTTCATTGTTACAACCCCCTACCCAGGTCATTGTTATAAGGCTCAATTTCAGGCAGTTTAAGGTAATCTTTCAATGGTAAGGAATGCAGGGGTCACTTTCGGCTTGATGCTGAATCAGAGCGCAGATCTAGCCCAGACACAACAGTTAAAACAGCCCCTTATCCATTCCGCATGGTTTAGTTGAATTAAAGTACTTGATCTGAGCTGCACCATTCTGAGCTCCCTCCTGATCCAAGTCGTCCCTTCAGCTGGGTTGGTAAGTGAAATAAATCCCAGGCTGCTCGACTGTCCAGCCTGCTCTCTGCTCTGGAGCACAGGGTGGATTATTGGACATCTTTTACTTGTCTGTTACAACCAGGGGGCAATTTCTCAGAGTCTTCCCAAGCGTGCAAAGGCTGGCGGGGTGAATTTTGAGACATGACCATCTCCCTCACCTCACCCACAATACAAAACAAACACAACATAATTGGTACCAGGCTCACAATAATCAGCTGCACATTTCGCTGGTCAAACTTATGTGCTCAGCAAATTAGAAAAGGCTGAATATGCAAAAGAAAGAACATCCTCTGGATGTGGAACATGACAGAACATGAATCACTGCTCCTTTCTCCTTAAGTGTCCTATATTTGAATCTGCTCAATGTAACCAGTTAATCGGCACCTCACGATCACCACTCCTTTCGAGGAGGCAATGCTGATGTTCAGTCCCATGGCAAGAACACAAACTATTTTCTTCTCAAATATCTGCGAGGCTTACATCTTTATCTCAACCTCTCTTTCTCCACAGTTACACATTGGACGGGATTTTGCAACAAAACAGTCAGCCCTCGCAGTCATTACTCCATCGAGACTGACAACATCTTTTGTTAGTCTGCATGTGCCTGACAGCACAGTACTCCAGAACCTGCTGGCAGGCAGTCAACACTATTCCATATTGAAGTCTCCATAGACATAGATCAACAGGAAATCAGAGACCGCGCAAAAACATTTATGCTTACACTTTTGGTCTCACTGTGAAAATCCTTCAAACGGTTGCATCTTATTTTTTTTCTATAAATTTAGAGAAACCAATTCATTTTTTCCAATTAAGGGGCGATTTATCATGGCCAATCCACCTACCCTTGCACATCTTTGCGTTGTGGGGTGAAACCCACGCAGACACGGGCAGAATGTGCAAACGCCACACAGACAGTGACCCGGGGCAGGGATCGAACCTGGGACCTCGGGTCCGTGAGGCAGCAGTGCTAACCATTGCGCCACAGTGCTGCCTTCAGTTGCATCTTGTTGAATGAAGTAACTGAGTTTCTAACAGCGTAATAGGTTTATAATTACTGCAAAACATCCTCACTGGCCCTGCAAAGCTAAATTTTATACTTGTGAAATGTCAAATTTCTTCTTCATGATACAAAAATTCCTTTTGCCGTTAATGATATTTTATCATTTCTCTTACTTCGATCATAATTACTTATTTTGCGATGTGAAATATTTGAAGTAAAAGTGAAGAGTAGAGAGCTTTTATCCTCCTGGTTTGCTGTCTGTGAGAATACTTCAATGTGATTGGTTGCTTGCCTTGTTTGACATCGCTGCTGATGATGCCTAGCGATGCCCTTGACTTGGCACCAAATTCAAACTGTCGTCGGGAAAGGGGAAAAGCACACCAGAAAGATCCCTAGATCCTTTCTTCAAGATCAGTGGCGAGTGTGGTCGCTTCACGGCGGACCACAAAATCTGGTCCATTAAAGGAGGCAAGGAGCAGTGGTGAACTGAGGAAAAGTAGTGAATAGCTGTCAACAAAAGAAGGAAGAGAAGACAGGAGGACCCAGTACAGGAAGGCCCACTGTACTGGATGTGTTCAATAGTTAAGCGGCTCTTGGCTTGTGTGATGAAGACGTGAGTGGAGGCCCAGGGTATACAATCAACAGGAAGAACAAGATGATTTTCACGGCAAAAGAGGGACAGTAGCCATACGAACTGTAGCGGAGAATTTCTTCATAACTGTAAATGTAGCAAGTTAAAGAAAATATTTATATTCCATCAGTAATATATTTCTGCAAGTTTCAGTTACTTAAGGAGGCCAGTTGTCTTTAAAATGTGCTAACTGTGCTTCATTATAAACTAATTGGTTAATCTGTTCAAAATTAGTTGCATGTTTTGCAGCCAGAGTGCATGTCCAAGAGTCGCATGTGGCCCCTATCATTCTCCAATGTTAGTTATGTCACTGTGGGCAGGTACCAAGCGTAGCTATCTAGAGAGAGCATTGTCACTGACCTCCACCCCAATGGCTGAGGGGAAATTGACACGGGATCCACCCAATGATCAAAGAAACATCACTATGTCTCTCACACAGCAGGACTACAGCACCATTTCTCTCACACGGCACATCACTATCCTCTACCCTTGTGAAAGGGAGCAATGGCATAGGACTCACCTAACCTACTTGAATAGGACCTATCATCAGGTCCCACAACAACAACGGTACAGGGAAGAAAGCTGGACCTTCACAGTGACTGTAGTGGTTTCAGAATACGGAAAGCAGGTTCCTGGCAGGGGCTACAGTTGCAGCACACAAGAATAAGTCGGGAAATTGAATGAGACTAGCAATGCCTTGCAAACCAGAAGAGAAATACTAGCCACGAACAAACTTCCTTATTTAGACAAATAATTGTAAAATGCCGCCGCTTATGCCAAATACGCATCACAAAATTATTTGCATGGAAATTACATTATTGGTTTTACAGATAGTGCTACGCTGTCAGAATTGGCAGGGGAGGTAAACGCAGCAATTAAAATTCATCACACAGAGAAACTTTAAGTTTACTTAACTGGACTGGCACGGACACAGGACCTTAACTCTCACAGACTGAACACTGGCTCTCTACCAGTCACAGCTACATTCCTCAACAGCCAAATGGAGCAAAGGAGCCTGGAGTTTATATAGCTTTTCCAAACAGACCAAAATAATCAAATCCAGAGCATCAGTTATTCTTCAGCAGTCAACAAGCATGTTAGAATCAGCAATAAGTAGTTGGAACAGGCAATATAAACTGTAGCATTAACTGTCCCAAACAAAATATCACTGGTGCCCAGAATTATTCCCATTCCCAAAACAGCCATTCCTGTTTAATAAAGCTGCCCCTACACTCAGGTGCTGCCACACGTCAAATTCATTCACCTTGGTTCCACCTATTTCCCTGTAAAGATGCCAAATCTTTGCTGGTGGTGTTAACATGTCATTCGTCACAGGGCAAGACAGTAACAGACAACACAAACTGGATCACCAATGCAAAGCAAAACACTGCTGGAAATCTGAAATAAAAACAGAAAACACTGGAAAAACTCAAGTGGTCAGGCAGCACCTTTGGAAAGACAAACAGAGTTAACATTCCAGATTGATGACCTTTCATCAGATCATCTCATATCAAGTCATCAAGCTGAAGTGTTAACTCTGTGACTCTTCCCGTAGGTGCTGCCTATTGTTAGCACCCCGACCACCTATTTAAACATCTACTCCCTCCACACCGTTGCATAGTGGCAGCCTTACCATCTACAAGATGCACATCAGCAACTCACCAAGGCTTCGCCCAAACCCAAGACCTCTTCCACCTAGAAGGACAAGGATAGCAGATGCGTGGGAACACCTCCACCTGGATGTTCCCTTCCAAGCCGCTCACCATTCTCACTGGGAACAGAATTGCCTTTTTTTCACTGTCACTGGGTGAAAATCCTGGAACTCCCTCCCTAACAGCACTGTGGGTGGACCAACACCATGTGGACCGCAGCGGTTCAAGAAGGTGACGTATGGGCAGCACGGCGGCACAGTGGTTAGCACTGCTGTCTACAGCGCTGAGGACCTGGGTTTGAATCTCGGCCCTGGGTCACTGTCGGTGTGGAGTTTGCACATTCTCCCTGTGTCTGCGTGGGTTTCACCCCCACAACCCCAAAAGATGTGCAGGGTAGGTGGACTGGCCATGCTAAACTGCCCCTTAATTGGAAAAAAATAATTGAGTGCTCGAAATTTTTTTTTTTTTAAAAGGTGACGTACCACCACCTTCTCACAGGGTGGGTAATAAATGCTGCTCTAGCAAGCAACGCCCACATCCCATGATTGAACAAATATGAAAATAGACCAGCTGAGTTATTCCAGCATTTACTGTTTATAGGTTACAAAAAAGGTACCAGGTCCTATCAGTCAAACCCCAAATTCCAAGAGGTGGTGTTTGTCGTGTTATTGACCCTGGGGTAACACGGACTGCAACTGAATACAGTTGTACTGTAAAGCAGACACCAAACTTAGGCATTTGTTCAATACGATTTATTGAACTTCTGTAACAATGCACACAGCTGGCTGAGGGTTGACACTCTACTACTCTAAGTGAGCTAACTCTAACTAACTAGACCAGACTAGCTCTGAGCCACGTGTAGAAGGTGCTAAATGATATATACACCCTGACTGTCACTACAGTTGTCGCCAGTGGAAAGAGGGGGAGTGCTGATGCCTCGTGTGTTTTGTAGTAGGAAGCCCCCCTCTCGTGTTCTGTCTAGTGATTGGTTGTGTTCTGTCCTGTGTGTTGATTGGCTAATATGGGTGTCTATCCTGGGTATATAATGGGTGTCTATCACTGCTTGTCTTTACCTCATGATGTGTATGAGTGCATATTATGACATCTGCCCTTTTTTTAAAAATGTTGTCGGTTGCTTAGAGCATATACGACATATACACAGATATAACAATTTACAGCGAGTGAATACATATGTACATGTAAGGTGTCTAGCGTGCAGATACAGAACAATATGTACAAAAGAAATATCTACAAGTCGAATCTCTGGGGCTGGCATTGGATCCTTGTCAATCGCCTGAGCGGTGGAGGTGGGGACGACGGCGCCTTGACAGGCGGGATTGCAGCCGGAGTGGTGGCCTCGTGGAGCGAGGTGTCCGGAAAAGGCAAACCGACAGCTGGAAAAGTGAGATTTGGTGGTGGGCAGGCAAGTTTGCGTAGTGCCCTTCTGTTGCGCCTGACAATGGAGCCATCAGCCATGCGAACCACGAACGACCTGGGAGCAGCCTGTCGAACAACAACAGATGGAGCTGACCAGCCTCCATCAGGTAACTTGATGCGAACAGCATCTTCCGGAGAGAGCACAGGAAGATCAGTAGCATGAGCATCGTATGTCAGCTTTTGCCAGTTTCTGAGTTGCTGCACCTTTTGCAGCACTGGGAGGTGATCCAGATCTGGTAAATGATTGGCCGGAACAGTCGTCCTCTGGATCCGTGGTGCTACCAGGATCAGAATACAGCAGCCCGTGCTGCACACATCAAACGCGTTTGCGTTGGAACTGGGATCGCCGCCCCATAACCGGTGGAGCAGACCTGTTGGAGCCATACAGTGCTCTGGCCGTCCGACAGCCAATTAGTATGTTTAGGACTGGGGTGAGGAGGAATTATTTCACACTAAAGGGTTGTGAATCTCTATCTCAGAGGGCTGTGGATGCTCCATCATTGAATACACAAGGCCGGGATAGATTTTGGTCTCTCTCGAATTCAAGGGATATGGGGAGTGGACAGGAAAGTGGACTTGAAGCCCCAAATGAGACATGATCATATTGAATGACAGAGCAGACTCGACAGTTCGTAAGGTGAACTCCTGTTCCTATATTTCATGTGTTCTTGTACACCAGGGGCTGGTTTGGCTCAGTGGGCTGGACGGCTGGCTCCTGATGCAGTGAGACACTAAAACAGTGTAAGTTCAATTCCTGTACCAGCTGAGGTTATTCACGAAGACCCTGCTTTCTCAACCTTGCCCCTCACCTGAGGTTTGGTGATCCTCTGGTTAAATCACCGCCAGTCAGCTCTCCCCCCTCAAAGGGGAAAAGCAGCCTATGGTCATCTGGGACTATGGCGTCTTTAGCTTTAATACAGAATGAATTGCAGCAAATCATTAAGTTGATTTCAATAGATGCTCCCATACCAATCTACCATGGAGAAGGATATGAGCAGAAAGGTCAGGAGAACATCATCATCTCCTTGTCCCTCTTAAATCACACACTACCCTGACTTGCACGCCTATTGCCATCACTATGCCAAAAATATTTCCTACCTAGCACCACTGTGGGAGCACATCAGCCCAGGACTGTAGTAATTCAAGAGCCATCATTTTCTTAGGAGACCAAAGGCTCAATAATGCACGTGGATGATCCAATATTAACCAGGCACCCAGTGAACATTTTTTAAAAACAATCAAAGGTGAGTCTGATCTTTCCCCCCACTTGATATCAATGCGAGCGTCCTCCCGACAGGAGATCTCAAGCAGAAATCCTGATTGACTCTCTACTGCCTAGTCCCAGAGCACTGATACCAATTACTGAGCACCTTATTGAGTCCCCATCTGACCAGCATAGGTCAAGGTTCAAATACAGGTTCTTCAAGTATGGAACACTTTGGGTGACATTTTACCCAGCTTGCCATCCGCGCACCTTCCAGTGTCCTGCGAATGTTATTTCAGGAACTGTTTTGTGGTCTATAGCTGTTAGTGTACTAATGGAATTAATTAACCTCTGTTTATTAAGGATCTCTGTGGTTCTATCACATCAAACATCCTGTTCACGTAAGCGAAGGCCTAGATGTCAACTATCTGAACTGCCCATACACAGTGAGACTTTGATGCCTGTTCCTGGTCACTGGCACCTTGCTCTGCCCATCTACGCCCTGTGCAGTGAATGTGCTATAGACTGCACAGAAGCTGTGTACATCTCCGTGATGCACCATCAATTGCCACAAAGACGAGAGCAGTGGAATAATCGAAGCTTTATTGAGCAAAGATGCTTTGCCTCCTGTAGCTGGAACCAGAATGGCTGCAGCACCGGCGAGCACACACATTTATACACCGCCTACTGGGCGGAGCAAGCAGGCAGGGATTTACCCATGTACCTCGAGTATATGTGTCTCACCGTAATACATATAATACAGCTAGTGGTGACTACCACACTGTTTAACATTTCAACTATGTGGGCACTGAATGGAGTAGCCTTTGCCTCATCACACATTCAAACTGGGCACCACAATTTAGGATGGGTGTGAAGGCAGCAGGGGGGGAATCCAACAAAAGATTTACAAGAGTGTGGTTCCAGGGAAGAGAGACTGTTTTTACAAGGATAGACTGACGAAGCTGGGGCTGTTCCCGTTAGGGATAGGCCAGGAGAGATTTGTTAGAGGTTTACAGAATCATGAGGGACCTGGATAGAGAATATGGGGAGAAACTGTTCCCATTGGCAAATGAGTCAAGAACCAGAGGGTACAGATCGAAGGTAATTGGCAAAAGAAGCAATGACGAAATGAGGGGAAACTACTTTACATAGCAAGTGGTTAGCATCCAGAATGCACTGCCTGAAAATGTGGTGGAGGCAAATTCAATCCTGGCTTGTCAAAAAGGGAATTGGATCATTTTCTGAAGAGAAGCCATTTTCAGGGCCAGGGGGGAAAAGGCAGGGGTATGGAACTGGCTAAGGAGGTTTTACAGAGAACCAACAGACTCAATGAGCTGATTTGCCACCTCCCGCGCTGTTATCTTTGTACTGTCCTATAACTGACCTATTTTATTCTGACAGATCAAGTTAATTCCTTCACTCGGCTATTGCTCATTTAAAAATGTGTTTGCTTTGATTATTTTGGCCTGTTTTAAAAGGTTATATAAACTCTGAGGTCTATCTAATCAACTTGGCCTGATGGAAGCAGCAGATTTGGCTGCAAGACACAAATTTGAACTTTCCAGTTGTTTGGCAACATTTTTCAGCAACATGTTTTTGCTGACAAGGAAAACTCCATTCTCACAGTTTTAGAAGGAGACATATATGTGTGTGTGTGTGTGTTAGAGGGTGTGTGTGATGCGACAGTGTGTGTAAGTGTTTCACTGTGTATGTGTGCGAGAGAGGGTGTGTGTGAGAGTGTGTGTGTGAGAGAGAGAGGGTGTGTGTTTAAGGGTGTGTGTGAGAGAATGTGAGTGTGTGAGAGAGAGTGTGTGTGAGAGGGTATGTGTGTAAGTGTGTGTGAGAGAATGAGTGTGTGAGAGAGAGTGTGTGAGGGTGTGTGTGAGAGGGTATGTGTGTAAGTGTGTGTGAGAGAGGGTGTGTGTGTGAGAGCGTGTGTGTGTCAGAGAGAGAGGGTGCGTATGAGGGTGTGTGTGAGAGGGTATGTGTGTCAGTGTGTGTGAGTGAGGGTGTGTGTGTCAGAGAGAGAGGGTGCGTATGAGGGTGTGTGTGAGAGGGTATGTGTGTCAGTGTGTGTGAGTGAGGGTGTGTGTGTCAGAGAGAGAGGGTGTGTATGAGGGTGTGTGTGAGAGGGTATGTGTGTCAGTGTGTGTGAGTGAGGGTGTGTGTGTCAGAGAGAGAGGGTGTGAGTGTACGGGTGTGTGTGAGAGAGTGTGTGTGTAAGAGGGTGCGTGTGTGAGAGAGGGTGTGTGTGTGAGAGAGAGGGTGTGCGTGAGAGGGTGTGTATGTAACTGTGCATGTGAGAGGGCAGCACGGTGGCGCAACTCGTTAGCACGGCTGCCTCACGGTGCTGAGGTCCCAGGTTCGATCCAGCTCTGGGACACTGTCTGTGTGGAGTTTGCACATTCTCCCCGTGTTTGCGTGGGTTTTGCCCCCAAAACCCAAAAGATGTGCAGGATAAGTGGATTGGCCATGCTAAATTGCCCCTTAATTGAAAGAATGATTTGGATACTCTAAATTTAAAAACAACTGTACGTGTGAGAGGGTGTGTGTGTCAGACAGAGAGGGTGTGTGTAAGGGTGTGTGAGAGAGAGGAGGGGTGTGTGTGAGAGAGGATGTGTGTGTGAGGGAGTGTGTGTATATGTGTGAGTGTGTGTGTGTCTATGGGGTGTGCGCCTGTGTGATTATGTGTGTTTGTGTGTGTGTGTGAAAGTGAGAATGTATGAGTGCGTGTGAGTGTTTGTGTGAGTCTGTCAGGAATGAGTTTGTGTATGCGTGTGTGCATGTGTGGGCAGCACGGCAGCACAGTGGGTAGCAATGTGGCTTCACGGCACCAGGGTCCCAGGTTCGATTCCCGGCTTGGGTCACTGACTGTGAGTCTGCATGTTCTACCCGTGTCTGCGTGGGTTTCCTCCGGGTGCTCCGGTTTCTTCCCACAGTCCAAATACATGTAGGTTAAGTGGATTGGCCATGCTAAATTGCCCTTAGTGTCCAAAAAATGTTAGGAGGGCTTATTGGGTTACTGGGATAGGGTGGAAGTGAGGGCTTAAGTGGGTCGGTGCAGAATCGATGGGCCAAATGGCCTCCTTCTGCACTGTATGTTCTATGTGTGTATGTTTGAGTATGTATGTGTGAGCGTTTCAGAAGGTGAGCATTTCGGGAACAGTGACCATAATTCTGTAAGTTATACGGTACTGTTGGATAAAGATAAGAGTAGTCCTCAGATGAAGGTGCTAAATTGGAAGAATGCTCATTGTTGCCTACGGCGCTGAGGACCCGGGTTTGAATCCCGGCCCTGGGTCACTGTCCGTGTGGAGTTTGCACATTCTCCCCGTGTCTGCGTGGGTTTCGCCCCCACAACCCAAAAGATGTGCAGGATAGGTGGATTGGCCACACTAAATTGCCCCTTAATTGGAAAAAATAATTGGGTACTCTAAATTTAAAAAAAAAAGTAAAAATTGGAAGAATGCTAATTATAACAACATTAGGAAAGAACTGAAGAATCTAGATTGGGGACGGATGTTTGAGGGTAAATCAACATCTGGCATGTGTGAGGTTTTCAAATGTCAGTTGACAGGAATTCAGGACCGTCATGTTCCCATGAGGAAGAAGGATAAGTATGGCAAGTTTCAGGAACTTTGGATAACGGGAAATATTGTGAGCCTAGTCAAGAAGAAAAAGGAAACATTTGTTAGGGCTAGAAGGCTGGGAACAGCCGAAGCCCGTGAGGAATATAAGGAAAGTAGGAAGGAACATAATCAAAGAGTCAAGAGAGCTAAAGTCATTGGCAAACAGGATTAAGGAAAATCCCAAGGCTTTTTATACGTATATAAAGAGTAGGTAGTTAGCCAGGGAAAGGGTTGGCCCATTCCAGGATGGGGGAGGGAATCTATGCCAAAGGAAATGGGCGAGGTACTAAATGAGTACTTTGCATCAATATTCACCAAAGAGAAGGATTTGATGGATGATGGGTCTGGGGGAGGGTGTGTCAATAGTCTGGGTCAGATTGAGATCAAAAAGGAGGAGGTATTGGGCGTCTTGAAAAACATTATGGTATTTAAGTCGCCAGGCCTAGGGCGACACTGTGGCGCAATTGTTAGCACTGCTGCCTACGGCACTGAGGACCTAGGTTCAATCCTGACCCCGGGTCACTATCTGTGTGGAGTTTGCATACTCTCCCCGTGTCTGCGTGGGTTTCACCCCCACAACCCAAAGATTTCCAGGTTAGGTGGTTTGGCCACAATAAATTGCCCCTTAATTGGTAAACAATAATTGGGCACTCTAAATTTCTTTTTTTTAAGTCCCCAGGGCCTGATGGGCTCTACCCCAGAATACTGATGGAGGCAAGGGGGTAAATTGCTGGGGTCTTGACAGAAATCTTTGTATCCTCACTGGCTACAGGTGAGGTCCCAACGGACTGGAAAATAGCTAATGTTGTTCCTTTATTTTAAGAAGGGTAGCAAGGATAATCCAGGAAATTACAGGCCGGTGAGCCTTATGTCAGTGGTAGGGAAATTATTGGAGAGGATTCTTTGAGACAGGATTTACTCCCAGTTTGAAGCAAGTGAATGTATTAGCGAGAGGCAGCATGGATTTGTGAAGGGGAGGTCGTGTCTCATTAATCTGATTGAGTTTTTCAAGGAAGTAACCAAGATGATTGATGAGGGTAGGGCAGTGGATGTTGTCTACATGGACTTCAGTAAGGCCTTTGACAAGGTCCCTCATGGCAGACTGGTACAGAAGGTGAAGTCACACGGGATCAGAGGTCTCGATTCATTGCAGTATGCCTATCACCGCAACCGGTCCACAGCAGACGCTATCTCACTAGCTCTGCAATCAACACTCGAACACCTCAACAATAAGGACACCAATGTAAGACTGCTGTTCATAGACTACAGCTCCGCCTTCAACACCATTATCCCAACAAACTCCACAATCTTGGGCTTGACCCCTCCCTGTGCAGCTGGATCCTCAACTTCCTAACCAACAGACAGCAATCTGTCAGGATAGATAACAGCACCTCCTCCACAATAGTTCTCAACACCAGAGACCCGCAAGGATGTGTGCTCAGTCTTCTACTGTACTCCCTATACACACACACGACTGTGTGACAAGATTTAACTCCAACTCAATGTATAAGTTTGCGGATGATACGACTGTGGTGGGCTGCATCTCAAACAACGGCGAATCAGACTACAGGAGGGAGATAAATCACTTGGTTGCACGGTGTACCGAAAACAACCTCTCTCTAAATGTTGGAAAGACCAAGGAACTGATCATCAACTTCAGGAAGCGTAGCACGACACACACCCCTGTCTACATCAATGGCTCCGAAGTGGAGATGGTCGATAGCTTTAAGTTCCTGAGGGTCACCATCACCAACAGTCTGTCCTGGTCCGATCACATTGATGTAACAGTCAAGAAAGTCCAACAATGTCTCTACTTCCTGCGGAAGCTAAACAAATTAGGCATGTCTGCATCGACTCTCACAAACTTCTACAGATGTGCGATAGAGAGCATCCTATCCTGCTGCATCACAGCTTGGTATGGCAACTGCTCACTCCAAGATCACAAGAAACTGCAGAATGTGGTGAACTCAGCCCAATGCATCACACAAGCTTGCCACCCTCACATTGATTCTGTCTGCACCTCCCGCTGCCTCAGGAAGGCAGACAGCATTATCAGAGACTCCTCCCACCCAGGCATTGCCTTCTTACAGACCCTTCCATCAGGCAGAAGGCACAAAAGTCTGAAGACTCGCACATCCAGACACAGGAACAGCTTCTTCCCCACAACTACAAAACTCCTCAACAACTCCCCCTCGGACTGATCTGTACCCTGTAAGAATACTATTCACGACACCCTATGCTGCTCTTGCTCATGTATTTGCTATGTTTGACCCCTTATTCAGCACTGTAACCAATCACTGTTTGTCCATGTACCATTTGTCAATGTTCCCTGTTGATTATTCTTGTGTCCACTATGTACGTACTGTGTACATTCCTCGGCCGCAGAAAATACTTTTCACTGCACTTCAGTACATGTGACAATAAATCAAATCAAATCAAGGTGAGCTGGCAAGATGGATACAGATTGGACTCAGTCATAGAAGACAGAGGGTAGCAGTGGAAGGCGACTTTTCTGAATGGAGGGCTGTAACTAGTGGTGTTCCGTAGGAATCAGTATGTGGGCCTTTGCTGTTTGTAGTATATATAAATGATTTGGAGGAAAATATAACTGGTCTGATTAGTAAGTTTGCAGATGACACAAAGGTTGGTGAAATTGCAGATAGCGATGAGGACTGTCAGAGGATACGGCAGGATACAGATCGGTTGGAGACTTGGGCGGAGAGATGGCAGATGGAGTTTAATACGGACAAATGTGAGGATATGCATTTTGGAAAGTCTAATACAGGTGGGAAATATACATTAAATGGCAGAACCCTTAAGGGTATTGACAGGCAGAGGGATCTGGGTGTACAGGTCCACAGGTCACTGAAAGTGGCAGTGCAGGTGGAGAAGGTAGTCAAGAAGGCATACGGCATGCTTGCCTTCATCAGCTGGGGCACTGAGTATAAAAATTGGCAAGTCATGTTGCAGCTGTATAGAACCTTAGTTAGGCCACACTTGGAATATAGTGTTCAATTCTGGTCGCCACACTACCAGAAGGATGTGGAGGCTTTGGAGAGGGTACAGGAAAGATCCACCAGGATGTTGCCTAGTATGGATATGAGGAGAGGTTGGTTAAACTTGGTTTGTTCTCACTGGTATGACAACGGTAGAGGGGGTGACCAAATAGCAGTCTACAAAATTATGAGGGGCATGGATAAAGTGGATAGTCAGAAGCTTTCTCCCAGGCTGGAAGAGTCAATTACATGGGGATATAAGTTTAAAGTGCGAGGAGCAAAGTTTAGAGGAGATGTGCGAGGGAAGTTTTTTACACAGAGGGTAGTAGGTGCCTGGAACTCGCTGCCGGAGGAGGTGGTGGAAGCAGGGACGATAGTGATGTTTAAGGGGCGTCCTGACAAATACATGAATAGGATGGGAAAAGAGGGATATGGACCCCGCAAGGGTTTTAGGTTAGTTGGCGCTGGTTTGGAGGAACGAAGGGCCTGTTCTTGTGCTGTGCTTTTTATTGTTCTTTATTCTTCGAATGTGTATGGGTTTGTGTCTGTGTATATGTGTGAGTTTGTGTCTGAGTGTGTGTGTGTCTGTGTGAGTGTATGAGTGTGTGTTTGCATGTATCAATGTCAGTATGTGTGCATGTGAAAGAAGGTGGTTCGCCCAGGACGAGGTTATTCCATTGCACTTCGGCTGACGCCTGCGATGTCCCCAAATGCGGGATACTCGACTGCAAAATTTGTGGTAGTGAGGGACTGTGTTCAAGGGTGGCACGGTAGCACAGTGGTTAGCATTGTTGCTTCACAGCACCAGGGACCCAGATTTGAATCCTGGCTTGGGTCACTGTCTGTGCGGAGTCTGCACATTCTCCCCGTGCCTGTGTGGGTTTCCTCCAGGTGCTCCGGTTTCCTCCCACAAGTCCCGAAAGACATGCTTTTAGGTAATTTGGACATTCTGAATTCTCCTTCCGTGTACCCGAGCAGGCACCGGAGTGTGGCGACTAGGGGTTTTCACAGTAACTTCATTGCAGTGTTAATGTAAGCCTACTTGTGACACTAATAAATATATTTTGTGTGTGCGCGAGTGTGTGTCAATGGGCTGAATTCTCCACCCCACCGCGCCACGTTTTTGCCTCGATCCGCCGGCGGGATTCTCCGTTTCGCCGGTCGGTCGATGGGGTTTCCCATTGTGCGACAGCCCCACGCTGTCGGCAAAACCCCCGGGCGCCGGCAAAACGGAGAATCCCGCCCAATGTGTATGTGAGAATGTGTATGCGAATGTGTGTGTGTGAGTAAATGCTATGTAAACCCTGGCCTGCTGTCCTTATACAAACAGTTCCACCCCTCCCCCAAAACTGCAGGAATTATGGCTACCGCCCCTGAATATTTTTGGTATGGGTGCTCTTTCGGAGCATCGGTGCAGACTCGATGGGCCTAATGGCCTCCTCCTCTCCTTCTGCACCTTAGGCATTCTATAATTTGACGATATATATATGCATCTACACACATTACCCACCCCTTTGTGTACACAAAAGCTCCAATTAGAAGGGAACAATATTTTCTCACAATCCTTAGCATGGCAACATGTTGCATTGTATCATTTAGTGGAGCCCCTTCTGGACTGTTCCTTTCAAAATGTCTCACTTTCTCACTAATTCCTACTCGAGAGACAATGGGAGAGCTCTGGACAAATAACATTTTACCGATGTCCAAGTTTGTATTTATTCAACGTTCAGTGCGAATATAATCAATGCACAACATGAATTGAGCTGCCCTAGTCTGTGAATGGGATTTCATTTCCATTTGGAACAATTCACAGGCAGGAAATGGACAGGAGTGGAACTGAAACGCAAGGGGTGGATTTACCATCTCATTCTAGTGGCACCACCAATTTTCCTGTGGTACCCACCAGAGTTAGGCTGGCGTCTCGTTGATCTATGAAAATCGTGATCCTGAGACATGCATAGGACCCCAGTATCCTTACTACCGGCTGGACAGAGTGGCCTCTCTGTGGACGAGCTGCTCAGCAAAGCCTGGCAGGAAAGCAGCCCCTTGAAGAAGAAGTGCTCAAATTATTCTTGTGATAGAGGGGTGCCGGATGCCACCTCCGCCTGAACGATGTCAGCCCCCTGGCACTGCAGGCTTCCCTCCCCGCACACTCACCTGTCCTTTCTCAGGCTGGATTGGCTGCTTGGCCATCCAATGGAGAGTTACATTGGGCCTCCCGTTCAGATGTGGGTCTTGTTATTTATGTGTTAGTGAGGCTTTGCCCTTGAAATGGAGCAGGCCTCTCTCTCTGACACTATCAAGCAGCTCTGGCACTTCAATGGTTAAAATCTACTCCATGGGACCTCACGCACACCACTGCGATAAGAGCTCCTTCCTCACACATCATTTCAGCTGACGGTAACACTGACAAAGGTGAAGGTTGTTATCGTTCCACAGCACCAGATCAATCACTTTGGTCAACCCAAATGTTCACCCAACTATTTCAAAATGAATCAGTTCAAAAATAAATCTGGGACTTGAACTCAACCAGTCTCCTGGGAGTTCTTAAATAGAATTGAGGTACAGATCATGATCAAATTGAGTGGCAGAACAAGCTCGAGGGGCTGAATGGCTTTTTTTTTCGGTTTCTGTGAAATGGGGTAAGAAGTATTAATGAAAGATAAACCACAAATAACATTTGGGAGATAATAAACATACATAGAGTAACATACATAGAACATACAGTGCAGAAGGAGGCCATTCAGCCCATCGAGTCTGCACCGACCCACTTAAGCCCTCCTTTCCACCCTATCCCCATAACCCAGTAACCCCTCCAAACCTTTTTGGTCACTAAGGGCAATTTATCATGGCCAATCCACCTAACCTGCACGTCTTTGGACTGTTGGGAGGAAACCGGAGCACCCGGAGGAAACCCACTCAGACACATGGAGAACGTGCAGAATCCGCAGACAGTGACCCAGCGGGGAATCGAACCAGGGACCTTAGCGCTGTGAAGCCACAGTGCTATCCACTTGTGCTGCCGTGCTGCCCTAAACACGAGGAATAAGCACAGGAGTAGACGTGTCAAGCCTGCTCGGCCATTCAACATGATCATCGCTGACAGACATAACCTGCAGTATCAGTTACTAACACACCTATTTAACCTGTTCACTTAATAGATTAGCCATTCTCTTTTCGCCCATTCAACACCCTGCACTCATTCTGTCCGTCCTGCACTCATTCTGATTGTACTGACTCCTATATACTTTCCTGAGACCTTCAAATTGAGGAATCCTTCATCTTCCTTAGTTATTCCTTCCTCATATAGTTTACGGGCTTTCGAAGTACCAGCTTGGAGTCAACTAATCACCACCTAATTTACCCCAGCTTCTCCTTTTCATTCTTGACAATGCCCTGCGCTGAATATTTTAACCTTCACCTGCGTTTGTCAATGATGATAGCCAGTTCCTGTTTGCATATTCAGTTTACAACTGGAACAGATCGGGAAACACAACACAACACTTTGGAACAGCAAGTGACATCAATGCATTTGCTCCAATACAGTCACTGAACGCATCTCTACAACTGGGCAGTGGTTGCTCCTTGGGGCCCCATATAATGAACCCTTTGTGTTCCCCAGGTGGAGCACCCAGTGGGGATCTAGTATGCTGAAGAGATAGAAACTGTCCACTCGGTCAGGAAACAGGGCAGGGACTGATAGCAGGTGTGGGACAGAGTGAAGAACAAGGATGAAAGAGCATAGTGAAGAATGGGAGATTGATTGTTGTGATGGGCTACAGGATCATAGTCACGGTATAGAGATCACAAAATGAGGGGCTACGCAAATCCAATGCAAAGAAGGGAGTGACTGTTGGTCATTACAACCCACTTGGATTCTAATTTTGTTGTGCTAACTGGAGCCAGAGAACATCTGAAAAAGGAGCTTCACTCAAAGAACATGATTACACTCCCAAAAGGCCCAAACTTTCAGCAGCTGTCTATCTCTGTCACATTACTTTGTTATCTGCTGGCTGCTGAGGAGTCCCAAGGCACACGTGTCTAAACGTCCCCTTCACACTCCATATTGCAAGTGCCTCTTTTCTCATCAACCATCATGAGCTGAGTAATGGGGCACTCGCCACCTGCAAGCAAGAGGTGCCTTTGCTGGAAGTTCACAGCACATTCAAACATCAGAGGCTGGCAATCAAATCATCCCCAATCCATTTGCAGGATTTTATGTGGACATCTGCTGCGAATTGATTTGGGTGATCTCCAGCAAACTTGAGAAAAATGCTCATGAGACACATTTGAGTTTTTGGAGAAATGGTTGGCGAAGACACAAAGAGGGGGGGAATAAAAAGTAAATTGATAAGAGGAAATGTGAGAAACGTTGTTTCTGTGCACGGGATTTGTTCTGCAGGGTGTCATGTGTCTGAGCGATAATTAGGTTGGCCCCAGTAACTCAGGTTGATCAGTACTGGGAGTGAGGCAGTACTGAGCCGCCATTTTATGCCAAGGCCCAAACGGCGAAGGAAAGGGGTCAGGATTTATGGGCAGATGTTTGCTTCGAAATTCATCAAAAATACAAACTAAAGGGCAGCACGGTAGCCTAGTGGTTAGCACAACCGCCTCACGGCGCTGAGGTCCCAGGTTCGATCCCGGCTCTGGGTCACTGTTCGTGTGGAGTTTGCACGTTCTCCCCGTGTCTGCGTGGGTTTCGCCCCCACAACCCAAAAATGTGCAGAGTAGGTGGATTGGCCACGCTAAATTGCCCTTTAATTGGAAAAAAAAAATAATTGGCTAATCTAAATTTAAAAAAAAAATACAAACTAAAGCAAAAAAAAATGATCCCCTATCAAAATGAAAGGAAATAGGTTTTGATTATTTTAAATAAGCAAACTTTCAATGTCTGGTTTAGAAATGTTGATACCCTGTCCACTTAAAAATTGGCTAAGAAAATTAATGATGATCATGGCCAATAATTAATCTTATCCTGGACTTGCATTAAAGACAGGCAGACTTTGCACAATATCCATTTCTGTTAGGGTTGTAGGAAAAAGCAGCAATTCAAGACACCAGTGTGCCAACTCAAGAGAGTCCTATATTTGGGATGATTAGCGGGGCAACTAACTCCATGGAGCAGATTGGATCTCCAATGTCCCATATAGGGCTGGAGCTGGGCTCATGTTGCTGATTTTGAAGCTGGTGCTCGATTTCTCGCTCATGAGAATTAACTTGCTGTCGGCAGCCAGATAGATGTGAGCAGCTCCTGCCTCGTGTCCTGAGGCACTGTGCTGCTCCGAATGAAAATGCTGCTGCCTGACCTCAGAAACCTGGTTAAATAAATGTTTTGCAAACAGGTATTAGACGATAACACTGAACATCAAGCTCCAAGCACAGGGCTGGGTTACAGCGGTCGCACAATACGAAACTGTGTAATCAGAACCATTTAGTAGTCTGTGTGATCTTGACCTGATTCATTTGCTACAGTTCATTTTAGTGTGCATTTTGTTCCCTATATTAAAATTTAATTTCCTAATCTGCATTTATCACCATATATTAGACTGAATTTCTATCTGTTCAAAAATCAAATTAAAGCAAGATTTCTCCTTACAAATCTTGCACAGCGTTTTTGGATTTTTTTTGCATTTTAATGCAAGTATTGTTTTTCATCCAAAGCTTTTTTGGCTCCTCCCCGTGCACTGGGGAGTCTGCCGGGACAAGCTCCAATCTTAATGCTGTCACGTTTGACTCCAAGCACAGCGTGTGGCCCTGGTGCCGCCTCAATAAAGTGCATTTTTATTTCGTACACAACATTGCATCCCAACATGCTAAAGGAGGATCATCAAATCTTTGGGGTGCTTTCTTACTTCACAGCAGGCGTCCACACGTCGTCCCGGGGGGGGTTCAGAGTGCAGCCTCGCTAGACCTTGGTCAGATGAGCTGGGGCAACCTACCACCTCAGTGAGACTGACCGTCCCATTGCACCAGTTGTTTCCAAGAAGGCCAAGTTCAGCCCGGAATGGATCGGGCAACCACGGAGCTCCATCATGAGTCACCCACTGGGGACGTGACTCATACATGGAACGAGCTGGGAGTTGTACAGCAGCCAAAGACTTGGATAGTTTGGAAGTGAAGCTACACAACAGCAACTCAATCCTTGGTTTCAAGCCCAGTTTCAGAGAAAAAAAACAAGAGGTCCCCCCCCCCCCCCTCACTCTACAACACAAACAGCTTTATACAACTTCGAGTTTCCTTATTTTGGGTGCAACAAGCCCTGACAATTCCAATCCCAGAGCCAACGCCCAGAACCCAGGGGCAGCACAGTGGTTAGCGCGGTTGCTTCACAACTCCAGGGTCCCAGGTTCCATTCCCTGCTTGAGTCACTGCCTGTGCGGAGTCTGCACCTTCTCCCCGTGTCTGCGTGGGTTTCCTCCGGGCGCTCTGGTTTCCGCCCACAGTCCAAAGATGTGCAGGCAGGGCCGGCTCAAGGTACCGGCAACTCGGGCAGTCGCCCGGGGCGCCATGTGCTAGGGGCGCCGCGTAAAAGACTCGGGTCCCGCGCATGCGCAGTTGGGCCGGTGCCAACCAGCGCATGCGCGGTGGCCGCCCTCCCTCAGGCCGCCGCGCACAAACATGGCGGACGGATCCAGGCTCGCCGGTGGTCACTCCGGCCCCCCCTCCAGCCCGCCCCCGCCCCCCCGAAGGGCGCCGAAGTTCAGCTTGCCCGGGGCGCCAGCAACCCTAGGGCCGGCGCTGTGTGCAGGTTAGGTGGATTGGCTATGATAAATTTCCCTTTGTGTCCAAAAGATTGGGTGGGGTTGCTGGGTTGCAGGGATGGGGTGGAGGCGTGGGCTAGGGTGGGGTGCTGTTTCTGGGGGCTGGTGCGGACTCGATGGACCGGATGGCCCCCTTGTCTGCACTGTAAGTTCTATGATTAAACGCAGTATTCGAATGAGGTGCCCCCCCCGGTGGAGCCAAAAACCTCAGGGAGGGGTCTCAAAGACTCCCCTAAAGCACCAAAGTCTTGTGTAGAAAATAAAAATTCCACAGAACTTCTTGATCAAAGTGTGGATACCGAGCCTAATCTTAGTCAATGACACCAGTTTGAAAGGAGAATCTTTTTGAAAAATTATTTCTATAGTGCCTGTAACATCCCAAGGAACTTAACAGAAAATGCACAAAAGTTGACACCGTTGCTGGGTTGAAGAGGGGATGGTGTTCACGGCAAGTTTTTTTTATTTGTTTATGGAATTTGGGCGCCGCTGGCTACGCCAGCATTTGTTGTCCATCACTAATTGCCCTTGAGAAGGTTGTGGTGAGCTACCTTTTCGAATCAATGCAGTCCCTGCAATGTAGGTACACCCACGGTGCTGTTAGGATTCCAGGATTTTTACCCAGCGACAGTGATGGAACGGCAGAATGGTGAGTGGCTTGGATGGGGAACTTCCAGGTGGTGGTGTTCCCATATATCTGCTGCCCTTGTCCCTTTATAGGTGGTAGTGGTTGCGGGTTTGAGGGGTGCTGGTACGCATCCTGTAGATGGGACATGCTGCTGCCACTGTGCACGGCAGACTAAACTGTCTGGCAAATCTGTCAGCCCAGCCAACTCAGGCCCACGGTGCACATCATAAACTTACATTTAAACAGCACCTTTAAATAGAGGACATCCCGAGGTGCATAATCAGAAGAGAGCAGTACTAGAGAAGCTAAGAGACAATTAAAAGCTTAATTTTGAGGAAATTTTGAGAAGGTCCTTAAACATAGAGAATGGTTCAGGGAGTAAGGGAAAGGCTGCTGAAGGTTATGCTACCAATAGCTCATTGATGCCATGTAGGCATCATTTCAGTTGCAAACGGAAGCACCAAACACAACCACTGCTTTCCTTCCTCTACGTTTGAATATGATGTGGAGATGCCGGCGTTGGACTGGGGTGAGCACAGTAAGAAGTCTTACAACACCAGGTTAAAGTCCAACAGGTTTGTTTCAAACACGAGCTTTCGGAGCACGGCTCCTTCTTCAGGTGAATGGAAAGGCTTGTTCCAGAAATGTTTATATAGACACAGTCAGAGATGCCCCGGAATGCGAGCACCTGCAGGCAATCAAATCATCAAAGATGCAGAGAGAGAGGTAACTCCAGGTTAAAGAGGTGTGAATTGTCCCAAGCCAGTTCAGTCGGTAGGCCTCTGCAAGTCCAGGCTTGTTGGTGGGGGCCGAATGTAATGCGACATGAATCCCAGATCCCGGTTGAGTCCGCATTCATGCGTGCGGAACTTAGCTATAAGTTTTTGCTCAGCAATTTGCGTTGTCGCGTCTCCTGAAGGCCTCCTTGTAGAATGCTGACCCGGAGATCAGAGGCTGAATGTCCTTGACTGCTGAAGTGTTCCCCAACTGGAAGGGAACAGTCCTGCCTGTTGATAGTCGCACGATGCCCGTTTATTCGTTGTCGCAGTGTCTGCATGGTCTCGCCAATGTACCACGCTTCGGGACATCCTTTCCTGCAGCGTATGAGGTAGACTACATTGGTCGAGTCGCACGAGTATGCGCCGCGTACCTGGTGGGTGGTGTTTCCACGTGTAATGGTGGTGTCCATGTCGATGATCTGGCATGTCTTGCAGAGATTACCCTGGCAGGGTTTTGTGGTGTTGTGGTTGCTGTTCTGAAGGCTGGGTAATTTGCTGCAAACAGTGGTTTGTGTGAGGTTGCGCGGTTGTTTGAAGGCCAGTAGTGGGGGGGTGGGGATGACCTTGGCAAGATGTCCATCCTCGCTGATGATGTGTTGGAGGCTGCGAAGAAGATGTCGTAGTTTCTCCGCCCCAGGAAAGTACTGGACGACGAAGGGTACTCTGTCAGTGGTGTCCCGTGTTTGTCTTCTGAGGAGGTCGGTGCGGTTTTTTGCTGTGGCGCGGTGGAACTGTCGATCAATGAGTCGAGCGCCATATCCCGTTCGTACGAGGGCATCTTTCAGCATCTGTAGGTGTCTGTTGCGCTCCTCCTTGTCTGAGCAGATCCTGTGTATACGGAGGGCTTGTCCATAGGGGATGGCTTCTTTAATGTGTTTCGGGTGAAAGCTGGAGAAGTGGAGCATCGTGAGATTATCTGTGGGCTTGCGGTAAAGCGAGGTGCTGAGGTGACCGTCCTTGATGGAGACGAGTGTGTCCAAGAATGGAACTGAATTTGGAGAATAGTCCATGGTGAGTTTGATGGTGGGATGGAACTTATTGATGTCATCGTGTAGTCGTTTCAGTGATGTCTCGCCGTGGGTCCAAAGGAAAAAAATGTCATCGATGTATCTGGTGTATAGCATCGGTTGAAAGTCCTGTGTGGTGAGGAAGTCCTGTTCAAACTTGTGCATGAAGATGTTGGCATATTGAGGTGCAAATTTGGTCCCCATGGCTGTTCCGTGCGTCTGGATGAAGAATTTGTTGTCGAAGGTGAAGACGTTGTGGTCTAGAATGAAACGGATGAGTTGCAGAATTGCGTCTGGAGATTGGCAGTTGTCGGTGTTGAGGACTGAGGCTGTTGCAGCAATGCCGTCGTCATGGGGGATGCTGGTGTAGAGTGCCGAGACATCCATTGTGACATTCATCAGGCGAATGAGGCTCCGGGAATTCTTCCACAGACCCCAAGAGGCCGACAGCGAACCCAGGGACACGACCAATGAACCGGAACAGCAGACCGCGAGATCTGCAGTGCAGCAACCGAAAAGGAAAGAGTCAAATTGGACCCCTCCGGAAGGCCGCTGCCCTAGACTCGACATGTATGCTCAAGCCGTCAGAAGTCGTGTCAATGCCAGATTCATCACTCGCAATCACAAGGCAGCCTCAAACGTCACCCAAGCACAACGCAACGCCATCCGCACTCTCAAGACCAACCGCAACATCGTCATCAAACCAGCAGACAAAGGAGGGGCCACCGTCATACTGAACAGAACAGACTACTGCAAAGAAGTATACCGACAACTCGACAACCAGGAACACTACAGGCAGTTACCCGCAGATCCAACCAAGGAACACATCCGCCAACTCAGCAGACTGATCAAGACCTTAGATCCAGACCTTCAGAACACCCTACGTGCTCTCATCCCACGTAATCCCCGCATTGGAGATCTCTACTGCCTCCCGAAAATACACAAGGCCAACACACCAGGCCGTCCTATCGTTTCAGGCAATGGGACCCTGTGTGAGAACCTCTCTGGCCACATCGAGGGCATCTTGAAACCCATCGTACAAGGTACACCCAGCTTCTGTCGCGACACGACGGACTTCCTACAGAAACTCAGCACCCATGGACCAGTTGAACCAGGAACATTCCTCGTCACAATGGATGTCTCGGCACTCTACACCAGCATCCCCCATGACGACGGCATTGCTGCAACAGCCTCAGTCCTCAACACCGACAACTGCCAATCTCCAGACGCAATTCTGCAACTCATCCGTTTCATTCTAGACCACAACGTCTTCACCTTCGACAACAAATTCTTCATCCAGACGCACGGAACAGCCATGGGGACCAAATTTGCACCTCAATATGCCAACATCTTCATGCACAAGTTTGAACAGGACTTCCTCACCACACTGGACTTTCAACCGATGCTATACACCAGATACATCGATGACATTTTTTTCCTTTGGACCCACGGCGAGACATCACTGAAACGACTACACGATGACATCAATAAGTTCCATCCCACCATCAAACTCACCATGGACTATTCTCCAAATTCAGTTCCATTCTTGGACACACTCGTCTCCATCAAGGACGGTCACCTCAGCACCTCGCTTTACCGCAAGCCCACAGATAATCTCACGATGCTCCACTTCTCCAGCTTTCACCCGAAACACATTAAAGAAGCCATCCCCTATGGACAAGCCCTCCGTATACACAGGATCTGCTCAGACAAGGAGGAGCGCAACAGACACCTACAGATGCTGAAAGATGCCCTCGTACGAACGGGATATGGCGCTCGACTCATTGATCGACAGTTCCACCGCGCCACAGCAAAAAACCGCACCGACCTCCTCAGAAGACAAACACGGGACACCACTGACAGAGTACCCTTCGTCGTCCAGTACTTTCCTGGGGCGGAGAAACTACGACATCTTCTTCGCAGCCTCCAACACATCATCAGCGAGGATGGACATCTTGCCAAGGTCATCCCCACACCCCCACTACTGGCCTTCAAACAACCGCGCAACCTCAAACAAACCATTGTTTGCAGCAAATTACCCAGCCTTCAGAACAGCAACCACAACACCACAAAACCCTGCCAGGGTAATCTCTGCAAGACATGCCAGATCATCGACATGGACACCACCATTACACGTGGAAACACCACCCACCAGGTACGCGGCGCATACTCGTGCGACTCGACCAATGTAGTCTACCTCATACGCTGCAGGAAAGGATGTCCCGAAGCGTGGTACATTGGCGAGACCATGCAGACACTGCGACAACGAATAAACGGGCATCGTGCGACTATCAACAGGCAGGACTGTTCCCTTCCAGTTGGGGAACACTTCAGCAGTCAAGGACATTCAGCCTCTGATCTCCGGGTCAGCATTCTACAAGGAGGCCTTCAGGAGACGCGACAACGCAAAATTGCTGAGCAAAAACTTATAGCTAAGTTCCGCACGCATGAATGCGGACTCAACCGGGATCTGGGATTCATGTCGCATTACATTTGGCCCCCACCAACAAGCCTGGACTTGCAGAGGCCTACCGACTGAACTGGCTTGGGACAATTCACACCTCTTTAACCTGGAGTTACCTCTCTCTCTGCATCTTTGATGATTTGATTGCCTGCAGGTGCTCGCATTCCGGGGCATCTCTGACTGTGTCTATATAGTAAGAAGTCTTACAACACCAGGTTAAAGTCCAACAGGTTTGTTTCAAACACGAGCTTTCGGAGCACGGCTCCGAAAGCTCGTGTTTGAAACAAACCTGTTGGACTTTAACCTGGTGTTGTAAGACTTCTTACTGTGCTCACCCCAGTCCAACGCCGGCATCTCCACATTGTGTCTATATAAACATTTCTGGAACAAGCCTTTCCATTCACCTGAAGAAGGAGCCGTGCTCCGAAAGCTCGTGTTTGAAACAAACCTGTTGGACTTTAACCTGGTGTTGTAAGACTTCTTACTGTACGTTTGAATAGATCTATGTTGGCTGCCAACACCGCGCGTGCGCAGTTGACCACACGGCCGCCATCTTTAATGGGGGCAAGTGCGCTCCATTGTTCGGCATGGCCGTCATCTTTCATTGGGGCAGGTGCGCGCCATTGTTCGGCATGGCCGCCATCTTTAATGGGGGCAAGTGCGCGCCATTGCTCGGCATGGCCGCCACTGGCGCGGGGCTTTCAAATCTCCGCGGTACCGACAATTTAAACCGGGCTTCACTTTTTTACGGGACGTCCAATGAAACTGCGGCCATCACTGGGTGGATCAGAGGCCTCACCGCCGGGAAAATTGCGGGCAGGCCACGTCTCTCGCGCGCCCGCCTGCCGCGCGACTCAGAAGCTGCGCGAGACTGCTGGAAATTTCAGAGCAGCGCATATCGTGTTCTGCGCCTGCGCGCGCACTGAAGCGTCCAGACGGCCATCTTGCGTTGGCAGGACACGGTGATTTGCCTCCCTCTGGGGGGACATTTCCATTGGGACACCATTTCGCGGATGATTAGGCCGGAGATGGGGAAGGGGCGAGGGAGGGATAGAACCGGTACACTCCATGTTAAAGGTACACTCCATGTGAAAGATGACTCCATGTTAAAGGTACACTCCATGTTAAAGATGAGTCCACGTTTTTTAAAAATTTATAAATTTAGTCTAGCCAATTCATTTTTTTTCCAATTAAGGGGCAATTTAGCATGACCAATCCACCCACCCTGCACATCTCTGCACAACCCAAAGATGAGCAGGGTAGGTGGATTGGCCACGCTAAATTGCCCCTTAATTGGAACAAAAGAATTGGGTATTCTAAATTTATTTGAAAAAAAGATGACTCCACGTTAAAGGTATATACCATGGCTAAAGGTGACTCTGTGTTAAAGGTACACTCCATGATAAAGGTACACTCCGTGGTTCAACATGTGTTTACATTGTGTATCTCATATGTTCTATGTTTTTCATGTATGGTGCGATCTGACTGGACTGTATGCAGAACAATACTTTTGTTCGGTACACGTGACAATAAATCTAAAGGTGACTCTTATGTTAAAGGTACACTCCATGGTTAAAGGTGACCCCATGTTAAAGGTACACCCTTTAACATGCACTCCATGTTAAAGGTGCATCAATGTTTCTCCTCACTGGAAACTACATAACCCTCAACATTCACCAATCCTGCCATGTGGAGAACCAGAGATCAAAGCACTTCAGTGCCATGGCGAATATGAGTAACTAAATTCTGCCTGACTTGGATTATTCTTGGAGCAGCTGCGGCCAAATCTTAAAACTCCACTCAAGAGTTGCGCTTCTGTACCTCCTCATCTGGATGAGATAAAAGCGCCCGGTAGTGTCCGCCAGGTGGTGTCAGAATGCAGTTGGATGCCTATTGTGTGATGATGGAACAAGAAGTTATACAACCAACAAATTGATCCATCTTTGACACAGTAACTTTTTTTATTTTGTAGAATCCCTACACTGAGGAAGGTATCTCCACATCATGGCTACACTGAGGAAGGCAGCCTTACATCCCATTGAGTATGCACCGACCCTCCGAAAGAGCACCCTAACCTGGCCCACTCCCCATCCTTATAACTCTACCCAACCTGTTGAATTTTAAAAATAAATTTAGTGTACCCAATTATTTTTTTCCAATTAAAGCGTAATTTAACATGACCAATTCACCTGCCCTGCACATCTTTGGGTTGTGAAAGTGTAATAATCCACAGGAGGCAGGAGTCCCGTCACCACACCAATATTATTGCCAATAACTAGATACAAGAGTAGCTCCAAACAGTGCTGCTAGCATTCCAGTCAACTTAAGACAGCTCACAAAGCCTACACAGGTGCTTATATGGGCCCCCTCAATGTGCTATCATTGAGGGAGCTCATACTCCAATTGGCCAACCAATAACTGTTTGGTCGAGGAGTTTCTTCAGCACCTTACATCCTATCGAAACTTCATTGGATATGGACCCTGTTTGGGACTCTACCGTGCCTTTGACCCCGTTGGTCCATTCCCATAATTCTTGACCCAAACCGGTGCCCCCACCTGGAAATGTCTCTGCTGCCGACTATTATCATGCCCCCAGCGTTGGGCCTCCTGTTGTTTCTCCACTTTCCCCGTTAAATTTGGGAAAAGGAGACTCAGCCTCGTTCGCAGCCGCCTTCCCATTAAGAGTTCAGCTGGCGGTATGCCCGTTGTGGAATGCGGTGTGGTCCTATAATCAAACAGCCAGCGGGAGAGCTTTGTGTCTATTGACGCTGCCGGCTGCTTCTTGAGTCCCGCTTTTAGTGTCTGGACCGCTCTCTCTGCCAGGCCGTTGGACGCTGGATGGTAAGGGGCCGTCTTGATGTGGCGGACTCCGTTTTCTTTTAGGAATTTTCCAAATTCCCCACTTGTGAATGCTGTTCCGTTGTCCGACACCAATACCTCCGGCAGTCCATGTATTGCAAACGAGGCCCTGAGCTTTTCGATTGTCGATGCTGTGCTTGCCGTGTTTACCCGGTGGACGTCGAACCATTTGGAGTAGGCGTCCACTATCACCAAAAACATTGAGCCCATGAAAGGGCCGGCGTGGTCAATATGCAGGCGGGTCCACGGTCTGCCTGGCCATTCCCACGGGTGCAATGGCGCAGCTGGTGGCACTCTTTGCCCGTTGGCACTCCTGGCACCGAAGTACCAAGGCTGCTATGTCTGTGTCCAAACCCTGGCCACCAAACGTAGCTTCGAGCTAGCATCTTCATTTTAGACACCCCTGGGTGTCCGTGATGTAACTCGGTAAAGATTGCTCGACGGCCCTGAGCTGGGACTATTACCCAGGCTCCCCATAATAGGATACCGTCTTCAACGGTTATTTGGTCCCTTCTGCTCCAGTATGGGTGCATCTGGGGCTCCACTGGTCTTTCCAGTTCCCCTGTTAGCAGTAAATGCTTCATCTTGGCTAAAACTGGGTCTTTTTGCGTCCACAACCGAATATGTTGTGCGTCCACTGGTAGGGTGTCCAAAAAATTTAGAGTCATTACTGTCTCCTCTACTTTCGGTATTAGCGGCAGGGTGTCCGGGAGGGGAAGTCTGCTCAAAGCATCTGCATTTGCTACTCGCGTTCCCGGTCTGTGCTCCAGAACGTATCTATATGCCGCCAGTAGCAACTCCCAGCATTGGATTCTAACTGATGCGATCAGGGGTATTGACTTGTCTTCTTTTAATAACCCTAATAACGGCTTATGGTCCGTCACTATGGTGACTTTCCGCCCATACAGACAGTGGTGAAATCTTTTTACTGCAAATATCACAGCCAGTCCTTCCTTCTCGATTTGGGCGTACTTCCTCTCAGCCATCGCCAAGGTCCTCGAAGCATAGGCTATTGGCCGTTCTTCCCCATTCCTTCCTCTATGGGCTAAGACGGCTCCTACCCCGTAAGGGGATGCGTCACAAGTGACCACCAACTCCTTCCTTGGGTCATAATGCTCTAGGACATTTTCGGATGACAGGTGTTCCTTAATGTCCTTAAATGCTCGGTTTTGGCGAGTGGACCATTTTCATTCTTGCCCCTTTTTTAGTAGCTCGTGGAGGGGTTCTAGGATGGACGCCCTATTTTCAATAAATTTGCCATAATAGGTTACAATCCCTAGAAATGATCGTAACTCCTGGACCGTGGTGGGAGCTGGGGCTTCTTTTATTGCCCTTAGTCTGTCTTACAATGGGTGTAAGCCCGACTCGTCTACTTTATATCCCATCCTCGTCGCCACTGTAATAATCCACAGGAGGCAGGAGTCCCGTCACCACACCAATATTTATTGCCAATAACTAGATACAAGAGCAGCTTCAAACAGTGCTGCTAGCATTCCAGTCAACTTAAGACTGCTCACAAAGCCTACACACGTGCTTATATGGGCCCCCTCAATGAGCTATCATTGAGGGAGCTCATACTCCAATTGGCCAACCAATAATGCTAATTGGAGGTCATTACAGAAGGTGAGACCCACGCAGACACAGGGAGACTGTACAAACTCCAAATGAATAGTGACCTGGGGCCGGGATCAAACCTGGGTCCTCGGCGCCACCATGCTGCCCAGGGACCTGTAGGTTTTGTGTTGCATTTGTTTTATGGCTTTGCCTCCATTTTATCTATATCTGCTTCTTCGCATTGATATATCCTACACTGTATTCACCAGAATTGCTAACTGTCCCTTACTCTTTCTCGGCAGTAATCACACCCATAGTATCAACACTTCATCCGCTTGGGGTCAGTAAACCAGTCAGTCCCTTCCAGTTTGCAATGTCCTCCAATTCATATCAAAGCCCACCTTTCTTAAGTATGGCACCAGTTGATCATTGTTTCCTGTTTGACATTCTGGCCCTTCCCGCTCTTTTCAAAACCCCTGCACTCTATACTTCAACCTGCATCTCTCGGCAGGGTTATCTGTAGGGTTGCCAACCCTCCAGGGCTGGCCTGGAGTCACCAGGAATTGAAGATCAATCTCCAGGACACTGCTGTGTGCAACCCTGGAGAAAAATCATCAGGACATTAGACCATAAGACATAGGAGCAGAAGTAGGCCACTTGGCTCATCAAGGCTGCTCCACCTTTCAGTTAGATTGTTTTTTTAAAAATTTCCCAGATATAAAAATATTGAGAATGAGGAAAAAGGTTGTTTGGCTGATGGGCAGCATGGTAGCACAATGGTTAGCACTGTGGCTTCACAGCGCCAGGGTCCCAGGTTCGATTCCCCTCTGGGTCACTGACTGTGCGGAGTCTGCATCTTCCACCTGTGTCTACGTGGGTTTCCTCCGGGTGCTCTGTTTCCTCCCACTGCCCAAAGACGTGCCGGTTAGGTGGATTGGCCATGCTAAATTGTCCTTAGTGTCAAAAAAAGGTTAGGAGGGTTATTGGGTTACGGGAATAGGGTGGAAGTGAGGGCTTAAGTGGGTCGGTGCAGACTCGATGGCCGAATGGCCTCCTTCTGCACTGTATGTTCTATCATAGTCCAGCATCATCCAATTGGGTAATAAGCCTTTTTACTTTCCAATTGCTGCAGGAAGGCAGTGCGGCAGAAGGATGGATGTGTTAGCTGACTGGTGGCTGGTGGTGGGGGAGAGGAGGGCGAGGAATGTGATGAGTCTCTCTGGAATACATTTAATCACTCTTGGAAGCTCCAGTTATCCGACAGTTGAGAGCAGACTTAAAATGAGGGGCAGGGAAAAATGAGGGGCTCCAAAACAAACCTCCCCATACCGATGTTGTGCCCTTGTACACCACAACACTCACCTCCCCTTCGGGTAATTCCTGGGAAAGATAATGTGAACGGGGGGGGGCACTCTGACTGGGGAGAGGAGATGGGGAGGCATCCGGATAATTCCTCTCTAACTTTAGGGCAATCAAACCTACTCACTTTGGTGTTATTAAATGCTGTTGCATGGATTTTTCACCTTTCCCGGAAGGTCCTGTAGTCCTCGAATGAGCACAGAGTCATTCTGTAGGGTGGGGGGAGGGGGGGGGGGGGGGGCATTCCTGCTGGAGGACAGCCAAGAGGAGGATGGGTGAAAGCCACCCATTGACTCCCATCAGCCTGTCTCCATTCCAGAAGAATAGCTGTCAGTAATAGCAAAGTTGTAGATTTAAAATCATTGCCAAAATGTTTAGAAGGGGAGATGAGGAAACATTTCATTTTTCGATTCAGAAACACTCTAAAAGGCGGTGGAAGTTGATTCCGGAATTCTGTTTTGTCTTAAATAGAGGTGGACAAGGACTTGGGAATGAGGAGTTTACCCCGAAAAACAGCGAGGTGGGACTTGAACACAAACAAACAAAAAAGGGGCAGCAGGGTAGCATGGTGGTTAGCATAAATGCTTCACAGCTCCAGGGTCCCAGGTTCGATTCCCGGCTGGGTCACTGTCTGTGTGGAGTCTGCACGTCCTCCCCCTGTGTGCGTGGGTTTCCTCCGGGTGCTCCGGTTTCCTCCCACAGTCCAAAGATGTGCGGGTTAGGTGGATTGGCCATGCTAAATTGGCCGTAGTGTCCTAATAGAAGTAAGGTTAAGGGGGGGGTTGTTGGGTTACGGGTATAGTGTGGATACGTGGGTTTGAGTAGGGTGATCATGGCTCGGCACAACATTGAGGGCCGAAGGGCCTGTTCTGTGCTGTACTGTTCTATGTTCTATGTTATATAAACTGGTCTTTTCCTTCACTGTCGCTGTCGCTGTCCAAATCCTAGAGCTCCCTCCCTAACAGCACAGTGGGTGTACCTACACCTCAGGGACTGCAGCGGTTCAAGAAGGCAGCTCACCACCACCTTCTGAAGGCCAATTAAGGGTCGGCAATAAATGCTGTGCCTAACCGGCAACCCCGACATCCCAGGAATTAATTTTAAAGGGGAAAAAAGGAGCTAGTACACGCGCGATGGGCCGAACACCCTCTTTGCATGCTGTAACTTTCTCTGAATCTCCTGTTCAGGCGACAAACAATGTTTTTTATTGGGGGGGGAGGCAGTTTTCCAACTTGTGATGTGTTTTGACTCATCGATCTTGCTGCCATTGGAAAGATTGCACATGGATCATCCCTTCCCCAGCCTCACAGTCATTGTCAAACGATGCCCTTGGGGAATGAGATCTACAGTGAAAGGGGGGGGTTACTTTACAGAGATCACCTCGCTTAATAAAAGCGAATGGGTGTGGGTGCTGCCGGAAAGACTGTGGCACTATAACATCTGTTATCAGGGTGTCCACACGGTGAGCTCATCTTTTCCACAGCAGGCTGTCTTACACGCTGGAGATAAGCTTCCTGGCTGAAACCTGCACTGGAACTGCTTGGAGCAAGTCCCAAGTTCCGAGCAATACAATCAGAGATCAGCAGAGGGCCTCACTCGGGCTTTTTTAAAAAATCCTTCACAATCCTCACAAGGCCTCTGCAAAAAAAAAAGCTGCTTTAAGTTTGATCTGAAACAATCTCTGCGTTATTGGATTTTGGAAAAAAAATTATCTGTGACTTTATAAAGGAACACTAGCGACGAAAATGGGAATTATTGAGGGGGGGAGGGGGGGAGGGGGGGGGGGGGGGGGGGGGGGAGGCCCTAACAGAAAAGCTTGTGAAAAAGTAGTTTAAAAAACTTTATCAAAGTTACAGGAAAGGGGCAGAGATGGCTTTCAAACAGTGAAGGAAATGTTTGAATCCAGCTGAGGTGTTTGAATGTTCATTAATTGGTTTGAGGCTGGGGAATGGAAGTCAGAATGAGACGCTAAGGCAGGATTTTTATTGGGGCCGGATGATAATTTTGTAACATTAAAAACCAGTTTGAAAAGCAAACCCGGCGGTGCCAGAGCTCAGTCAGGAGGTAGTACATAGAGAGAATGGTGGGCGGCACAGAGATTATAAAATAATAGTGTGAACAGAGCCTTTAGGAGTCTGAGTGAAAGATTAGGAATTTTGTAATCCCCATAGAAGCAGATGCACGTTTAAAACTTATTTTTAAAAGTCTTGTCACAAATCCCCCCAAAAATCCTCAAGAGGGGCCAGGTTTTACTCTATTTTTAATCCAATAAAACATTCACTGTTTTATCCTCACCGCATTCAAACGCTTTCCCTGGGACTGGACTAACCCCATCACCAGTGTACCCATCCTGGGAGGTGGGTTTTTTTGGGGGGGGGGGGGGGGGGGGGGGGGGCCTCCAGTGAAATGTACCTCGATCAAACCCCAAACATGGAAAAGACACGAGGCAGAATTCAGCTTTTGGTTAAGTGCGGAGCAGCCGTAACCCCAGATCTAAATTCAATACTTCCATTCTCCCCAAATCCTCAGAATTGCAGAGAGAAGCTGAGATTTTTTTTAAAAAGCGGACTTTAAACAAAAATAAAAAAAACTGCTCCGTAACAAAAAGGAAAAGGTTCGCAGAGAGAGAGAGAGAAACAATTCGCATTAAGTTAAACCTAAACAAGAGAATTGTGGCAGGAGATGGGTTGGGGGGGGGGGGGGGGGGGGGGGGGGGGGGGGGGGGGGGGATGAACATCTTGATGCAAGTTGCAAACTGACATTTAGAGGGTTTTTTCACCAAATCTTTCACACAGAAATATAAGTGAAATAGACTTCTTGTTATTACTGCACAACTGTGTCCAGGATCTTCGAATCTATGTGAACATGAAAAGGGGTCAGGAAAGGAGATTATTTCTGAAAGCTCTGTTTTAGTTGAATATTGGGGGATTCTGGTTTTGTGATCATTTTAACCTGGGACAGTTTGGTTTTGAGAGTGGGAGTGAAGTCCCCGGGTTTCCCCCCTCTAACGCCCTGGAAGGGGGGGGGGGGGGGGGGGAGGTAGTGTTTTGCTCTGATTTTCTCTCTTTTTGGAGCTCAGCTTTGGTTCCCTCCTGGCCCATCCAGCACCCCCTCCCCCCCCCCCCCCCCCCCTCACACACACACAGCCCTCTCCCCCTCGGGGATCCGGGGCTCGATGAAGTTCAGGCAGCCCCCCCCTCCCCTCGGTCCCTCCACCCCCAGCTGCTGCTCCAAATCCACATTGCCCCCCCCCCCCCCCTCCCCACCTCCCCACTCGGTTGGGAATCCACCGGGGGCCAAGCAGCTCAGCAGCCCCTCTCCTGCCGCCTCTCACCGACTGCAGTGAGTGGGACCGGGGTTTAACCGCCCCCCTCCCTCACAGCATTGAGGGGTGGGGTTGGGGCTCTTTCTGAACCAGATTCTTAAAAACGAATGACATTTGCTCCACTGTGAACTTACCCTGTCCAGTGTTGGGATCTCCCTTATTAACAGTGGTGGTGGGGGGTGGGGGGGGGGGGGGGGGGGGGGGGGGCTCTTTTCTATATAGAGAGGTTATTTTTACTGAAGGGGGGAGGATTTGAGCACATCAGGGTTCTCCAAATTCAAACGACAAACATTTGGAATAAAGAGGTCAGAGCCGCCTGTTTGATGGGATGACCAGGTCTCACTGACAAACTCCTATTTTCTCAGCTAGCCTGGGGTAAATTGAATGGAGGACTGAGAACAATTTAATGGACACGACCGCCCCTCATTTCACATCTTAGGGTCAACAATATGCAAACGATCATATTCGAAATGAGGGATGGAGGCTGGAACATTTCCCCCTCCTGGCAACATTGCTGCACTCTGTGGTCAGGAGGAAGACGCTGCCTCATCCAGCATTCACAGACAGCATCGGGTTCGGTGCAGCGTGAAGGTCCCTGTGCACTGCCCCAATCTCACAGGAAGAAAGATCACCCGAGTCTCTGCGCCACCTTGCGAGGTAGCCCCTGAACACTGAACTATCTGGAGTTGTGTTCCCGGGCCCCCACACCCAGCAGCATCGGGTTGAGATCAGGCAGCAAGGCGAGCCGACATGTTCGCCCTGGAAAGCAGAACCGGACTTGAAGCCAAGAAATGGAGAGATTCCCTCCTCTTACCCCCCCCCCCCCCCCCCCACACCCTTCAATTCAATGCCAAGTGTGAGCTGCTTTCACAGTTCAATAAACAATGGGATGAGTCCCACCTGTCAGAACCAGTTAATATTCTCCAGTCGCCAAAATTAAACAAATTACAAAGATTAATGGTAAAATAACACCCTGGCTGACGGGGATCTGCAACACGGAAAGTTCCTTATTTAAAGTCAAAGATGCACAAATCTGTTCTACTTCGCAAAGTTAACGCTCTTAGGTTTAGTCGAACATTGCACTCAATTTAAACATAATTCAGATATGACTTTTTATCAATTCCCTCCCCCCCTCACTGAGGACGCGGGGTTTTGCTGTTGTTTAGGTGCCGAGCTATTCGGCATGAGTGTGCCTCAATATAGAAGAGGCAACAGTAGAAAGCAGCCCCCTCTCCCAATGGGCATCCCCCTCCCCAGGCTCTGCAGCAGTGCTCAGTAGTGGGGACCCTATTCTGAAGCCCTCTTCGAAAGAGTGATTGCAGCATTACCACTGAGGAGCCGGGATTGACCCTACTGTGTCTCAAACTGGGGCTGGATTCCCAATCGGATCACTTACTCTCTTTGGGAGTTAAAACCCCAACAAGTTTCACAACTTGGGGGGGGGGGGGGGGAATCTAATCTTATCAGGTTTAATGTGGGAGACTTTATCCCCACATTATCTGTACTGACTGTAACTGGTTACTGATGGAGCCCATGGACTCAGGAGGTGAAAACGTTTCCAGCTCCCACTGCTGCAGAATCGGTCGATACATTTCCAATTCGGTTACCTTGCCTCGGTTCCCGAAGCTCATGGATCTTTATTTCATGGGACCCCCCCCCCCCCCCCCCCCCCCATTCTTGTGGAGCAAAGTCAGACGGGATCTTTATTTGTTGCCTTTCTCAATCGTTGTGTCCCTGGCTCCTTTGTAACTCCCGATAAACATCCCTCTGGATGTAAGCGCCAGAGTGGAATATATATTCCACCCTGGCACTTACACGTGTGTGTGCGAGATATGTGAACAGGAAAGGGATTAAGAATCCTTGGATCTGAAGGAGGTGGTTCTGTAATTCCCTGAAGAAGGAGGGAAGGAGTTGGGGGGGGGGGGGTCTGCTATCTCCATTCCTGGCTATTCCAGAATGTTGGAAAATGTTGTGGGAGCTGGGATGCCCCTGCTGGAACTGACCGGTGTGTGCCAATATACCAAGGAGGAGTAAAGGAGGCCACTCGGCCCCTCGAGCCTGCCCGGCCATTCGACAGAGGATAGGCGCAGGAGGCCATTCAGCCCTTCGAGCCTGCTCTGCCATTCATTCTGATCATGGCTGATCATCCAACTCTATCCCGCCTTTCCCCCCCAATTTCCTTTGATCCCCTTCACCCCTGTATATCTAACGGCTTCTTGAAAACAGTGTTTTGGCCTCAACTACTTCCTGTGGCAGCCAATTCACAGGCCCACCACTCTCTGGGTGAAGACATTTCTCCTCATCTCTGTCTTAAATGGTCTACCCCCCAAATCCTCAGACTGTAACCCCCCCCCCCCCCCCCCCCACCACCACCACCACCCTGGGCAGATGGCTGACTTGAACCTCAACCCCACACTCCTGCCTTGTTGATCCAGAATCTATCCACCTTCTGCCTCAGACACAGCCAAAGGCTCTGCTTCCATCTCCTGAGGAAGAGAGTTCCAACCACTCAGGACCCAGAGGGAAATACTTTCTCCTTCAATGGCGAAGAGCTGGACTTAACGGGCAGGACAGTAACTGTTGGAGTCTGACACTGGGATCACTGCCAGAGGAGGAACAACAGGGCGAGCAGAGAGAGAGAGACAGAGAGAGAGGAGCCGGGCAAACTGGCGATGTGACCCTACCTGGGCTGTCGGAGAAAAGTACTCGACTGTCTTTTGGTGAGAGGGCGCTGAGTGAGTGAGTTCCTCCCGGAGACGCATCAACGTGGATCAGCCGAGTATTTGAAGTCCTTTTCTGATCCTGGGGGTGGTGGAGGGGGGAATTTGGAGAGATAGATTACTGCCTTGTGCAATCCAGGACTGTCAACATTTACAACAAGGAGTCGCCAGCCTAACAACGCCGCGTTTAACTGGAACACACCTTCCTCTGCAGCCCATCTGGCGAGTGTTTCCTCCCGAACGCTGTGCAGTGGGTGGCGCTAAGAGTTACTGGAGACCAAGAGAGTCAGTCTGTGGTGTTACCAATCCCTGATGTGAAAGCAACACCCACCCCCTTTACTCACCCCCTCCAAGGCTGTGTACAATCTGAATGGGTCTGCCAAAGGAGGGCAGATTATTAAAAGTGAGCCAGCTGCAAGGAGCGGAAACGAGCCCTGGAAGAAATGCCAGGTCCCCGGGAGCAGCCCTGATCTTCACCGCTGGAATGTGCACTGGAGCCGGCCGCTTTGATATCAGCTCCGGGCCTTAATCCCCCATCACCGCCTTAATGCAGCCTCCCCACTGCATGTCAGCCAGAGACTTAATAGCTTTAACATTTCTCAACTTGGCCTTTCCAGGAAGAACCGCTGCTTAACGACCGACTTCCCACCCCTACCCCCCAAAAAAACAAGTTAGCTCCGATCAACGCACGTTCACCCCCTTGTAGCAATTGCCAGAAAACAAATAGCAGCAGGGAATGCGAAACCCCTTCCTTTGCAAATCAAGTTTTGTGTTCAAGCAGAAGTTAGTGCTGGGATAATGGAAACATTGTGTATTTCAGCAACTGTAAATCAGGAGTTAGATACAGAGTGAAGATCCCTTTACCCCCACCCCCATCAAACACTTTCCCAAATCAGATTCCAGAGGTTTTAAAGACTATTATGCTCTTGAAGAGAAAGATGTTTACCAGGGCGCTATCTCTCCTCTGCTAAGACAGGTGAACTGATCATTTTAAACAAGAACAATTTACGTTCAGGTAACACCGCTAACGTGAGGACATGCCCCAGGGGCGGTCCAACAACAGCTGTACACCAAACCAGCCGAGCTGCAAACGAGAGCTCGAGAGGTGGTTTAAGCAAAGGAATGGGCCTTGAGGATCTTTTTGCAGGTGGTGAAGAGAGGTGTCCACACGTAAAGATTATAGAGACGGAGTTAAAGCCGGCAGCAAAAGTTGCTGAATGCTTTGCTGCGAATGGCTAGGCGAAGGGAAAGGGGGGAGGCAGAAAACCCCTTTCCTGGAGGCAGTTCGGTGGAGGGGGATTTTGCAATTGGAGGAGATTGCAGAGAAAGGGTGGTGGAAAGATTTGATGATTCCGACGTGGGGGGTGTTACCTAGTGCAGGGGTAGCAAGGACAGATTGATGGACACCAGCGATTCCAGGCGGGACAGAATGTGTGTGGAAGAGGATGTGATTGCATTAGACAGGGTGCAGAGGAGATTCACTAGGGTGGTGTCTGGGCTGGAGGGTTTCCGCACTGAGGAGAGGCTAGTTAGACTGGGGTTGTTCTCCTTGGGGGTGGGCATGATTGAGATGTACAAAATTATGGGGGACATAGATAGGGTAGATAGAAAAACATTTCCCCCCTTAGTTGAGGGGTCAATAACCAGGGGGCATAGATTTAAGGTAAGGGACAAGAGATTTACAGGGGATTTGAGGAAAAGCTTTGGGTGGTTGGAATCTAGAACTCACTGCCTGAAAGGGTGGTAGAGGCGAGAACTCTCACCACACTTAAGCATTTAGATGAGAGCTTGAAATGCCACAGCATATCAGACTATGGACTAAGCACTAGAAAATGGGAATCGAATAGGTAGCTGTTTGATGGTTGGCGCAGATATGATGGCCAAAGGGCCTCTTTCTGTGCTGTAAAACTCAATGACTAAAATAGAGACAGGAAACTGGGGATATTGGAGTTGTTAAGTCTAGAGATGACAACGGCAGTGGAAGAGAAGGGTGGTGAAGATGGGGCAGTGGCGTTCAGGCGGTCATGAGTGGTTTTCCAGTGAGGGACGAGTGTGGCGCCTTGAAGCTCAAACGTGGGTTGAGCCGGACTCTGAGATTATGAACCACGTGCCTCACCTGAGAGAATGGGCAAATAAGGGGGTGGAGTCAGGGCAGAGGTTAACTTTGAACTTGTAACGTTGAGCTAGAGGAAGTTATGACTTATCCAAGATACTGCGAAGACAGGAAGTGTAATACCATGGAGATAATATGGAGAGTGTTAGGAAAATAAAGGGATTTATATATATATATATATATATTGGTAATCATTAGAAATATGATATAGTTTTAAGTGGGTTTAATTTAATGTTTCTGTGCCTGTAAAGGTAAAACCTATAGTTAGATTCATGCTGGACTGGATTGGTTTATTGTCACGTGTACCAAGGTACAGTGAAAAGTATTGTTCTGCGTACAGTTCAGACAGATCATTCCGTACATGAAAAGAAAATACATAGGGCAAACATAAAATACATAGACAAGGCCTCGGGTGAAGCATACAGCAGTGTAGTACTACTCAGCAGAGAAGATGTGTGACGAGATCAGATCAGTCCATAAGAGGGTCGTTTAGGAGTCTGGTAACAGCGGGAAATAAGCTGTTTTTGAATCTGTTAGTGTGTGTTCTCAGACTTTTGTATTTTGTGATATGCACACCTAGGAATTTGAAGCTGTCAACCATCTCCACCTCGGCCCCATTGATACAGACAGGGATGTGTACGATACTTTGCTTCCTGAAGTCAATGATCACCTCTTTAGTTTTGCTGACATTGAGGGAGAGATTGTTGTCATTACAACACTCCACTAGGTTCTGATTTATCGTTGTTCGAGGTCCGACCCACTATAGTTGTGTCGGCAGCAACCTTGTAGAGGGAGTTGGAGCCAAATTTTGCCACACTGTCATGTGTGTACAGGGACTATAGTAGGGGGCTAAGTACGCAGCTTTGTGGGGCCCCGGTATTGAGGACTCTTGTGGAGGTGTTGTTGTTTATCCTTACTGATTGTGGTCTATGGATCAGAAAGTTGAGGATCCAGTTGCAGAGTGAGGAGCTAAGTTCTAGGTTTTGGACAAAGGTGCTTGTAAGTATGGGGATTGATTTCAATTCCAACTGTGATTCTATTGTGCTTAGCGAATGTTACAGCATGAATTGTAAATTAACTGGCAGTGGTTGCTTAGCAACTGGGGTCTTGTATGGTAGATAAACTTTAAAGTTTTAGTTTCATTAATTTGATTGTACTTGGAGGTAGATAGTGAGAGAAAGGGCAGCACAAGTGGATAGCACCGTGGCTTCACAGCACCAGGGTCCCAGGTTCAATTCCTCACTGGGTCAGTCTTTGCAGAGTCTGCACGTTCTCCCCGTGTCTGCGTGGGTTTCCTCCCACAGTCCAAAGACGTGCAGGTTACATGGATTGGCCATGATAAATTACCCTTAGTGACCAAAAAGATTAAGAGGGATTATTGGGTTACGGGAATAGGGTGGAAGTGATGGCTTAAGTGGGTTGGTGCAGACTCGATGGGCCGAATGGCCCCCTTCTGCACTGTATGTTCTATGTTTGTTCTAAAAGGCAGTTCTGAGCTCTGCTAAAAGTAACTGGTTTTAGAAGGCTAAAGAGGGAACATCTCTCAGTCGTGCTAGAAGAAAAGCCAGACCATGGAGCAATGATTAAGAAAAAAATATGCCAGAAACCTAAAGTCCAGCTAATGAAGGAGAGAAATGAAGAGAAGTTTCCAAGAAGTCTGGAATTAATCGAACAGGAAACTGGGAACCAAAACAGATTACTGCTCAGTAAAGTCAGAGTTGAAAAGGCATTGGATCGTGAGAGGCCAGAAAGCTATCTGCAGTAATGCTAAGGTTTGTGAGAAATTACTAGTTTGGGAGACATTATCTGAAATAATTGAGGAAATTGCTAGCTGGACCTCAGAGTTTGTGTAAAAGTCTTTATGACAAAGGAAAAGTAAAACCTTGATGGAAGTGGTGGAAAGCATAATTTAAAAGAAGATTTGAAAGTGCGATTTTTGAAAGCAGAATTTTAAATCACTCGTGTGGAAGCTGGCGTTTAGTGAGGCAAGGTGGATCATGGTATAAAAGTCATCTGGGGGGATTTTGAGGAGAAGTCCAGACATTCACTTGGGTTCAGAGAGAAATGTGTCTTACCAGTCATCTTGTGTGCTTAAAAGGGACTTTTGTGTGTTAATGAGACCATTGTAGCTTAGGGTGTGCCTTATAATCCGTGTTCATCTTCAAATCTTTGTGTAATTTTTTAGATAAAGGGGGAGTAAAGGAGTATTGTTTCATAATCCAATTAATCCAGTTTTTCTTCCATTTCTTTTCTCTGCAAACTGTAGATAAACAAACATGGAATCCTCAGCTGGCGAAATAGGCAAAATTATGAATGGCGAAAATGTAAATGAAGGGTCCATCCTGTATGTGATATTTCTGAGATAATCAATGAAACACTTTAAAAAAAATATATAAATTTAGAGTACCCAATTAAGGGGCAATTTAGCATGGCCAATCTACCTACCCTGCACATCTTTGGGTTGTGGGGACGAAACCCACGCAAACACGGGGAGAATGTGCAAACTCCACATGGACAGTGACCCAGAGCCGGGATCGAACCTGGGACCTCGGCGCCATGAGGCAGCAGCACTAACCACTGCGCCACCATGCTGACCTCAACGAAGCACTCTTAGCAGTATATAAACTTTTAAGACTTTTTCATGTAATATATTTTAGATATTTTTGAAATATGTCCATTAAAAACAGCTAGCACAGACAAAAAGTACACATGAACGTTAGACAAGGACAGATTCTGGCTAAACAGTGGTGCCCATCACATTCAAATAGGCTTCCCAATTTAAAAAAGGCAAGTTACTGGGCCAACACTCATAGAACCCAGCTTTCAAAGGAGGAGGAATTCAGAAGATAATAGGAACTGGACTAAGCCATTCGGCACCCAATGCTGAGAGGCAGGGAAGGAGGACCACCTCCTCATGAACCTGCTCCTGGCCAAACGTGCCATTTACAAGTCCAGACAGCAGGCGACCTAGGGGGGGGTCATCCAATTTGACTGTCTGTCCCTCTAACATGGCTACATTTGGGACCAGGTGTCCCTCGAGAGGAAGCATACAATGTCTCCCAGCACAATCAAGGTCATGCGTGCCTGATGGGCACCGCGGGGAGGGGGGCTTATTGACCTCCTAATCACATTTTGGTTTAAAGTTTTAAGTTTGATTTGTGATTTGCTTTTTTGTTTAATGCAGTATCCCTTTAAGGGGCTGCCTCTTTTATTTGTCCTTTAGCTCAGCTGATTTAGTTTAACTGGTTAATCGTTTATTTTAAAGTAGGAGTAAGCCATTCAGCATCTTGAGCCTGGTCTGCCATTCAATAAGATCACAGCTGATCTGATTGTGGCTATATTTTCACTGTCTATCCCCACAAAACCCTCGATTCCCTTGTTATTCAAAAATCTGTTGAACTCAGTGTAGAATATATTCATGGCATCGTCTCCACTGTTCATGAGGGGAGAGGATTCCAAACAATAACAACCCAGAAGAGAAGGAATTCTACCTCATACCATATCAGTAGATAAAGAAAATCTGTTCCCGTTCATAAAAGGATCAAGAACGAGAGATAACAGATTGATATTGATTTGCAAAAGAAGCAAATGCAATGAGAAAAATCTTTTTCACGAGTGGCTTCAATCTGGAATGCACTGCCTGGAAGCGTGCTGGAGGCAGCTTCAATCCCGGTGTTAGATGGTTATTTGAAGAGAAATAATGTGCAGGGGTACGGGGAAAAGGCAGGGGAATGGCACCAAGTCCTAATGCTCACTTGCAGAGGTGGTGCAGACACAATGGGCCAAATGGCCTCCTTCTGCACTTCACAATTCTGTGATTCTATCTCTGTCTTAAATGGGAGACCCCTTATTTTTATATGGAAAAGAGAAAGGATATATTCAGATGATACTTTTGGCTTGTCAGCATTATTTTACTTGGAAAAAATGTACACATCAATTATTCATTTAATTGTACATCAAGACTTCAGATGCTGTAAACTGAACATTGTCAGTTTTCGTCTGCATACATATCTAATATCTACTGGAAGTCTCCTTCCTTTCATGCATTGTCTAGGGGCAGACCCCCAAAACCTGTCACTTGAGAAGGTGTTGACAGGAGGTAGTTTAGTGGTGAAGCTGTTTTCAGGAGCTGGGAGAATCTGAAAGTCACAGTTGGATATATCGGCACAGCTTTTTTCAGTACAGGCTGTACCAAACTCCTTGAAGTCACTGTGCATGGATAATAGTATCGATTTATTTCTTTAAGAAGTTACTCAGTCATCAATAAACATACGGTATAAAAAATGTTATTCGTCATTCATGCAGAAATCTCCAGCCAACATTTGCCGGATCTCTGAACATAAAATGGGCAGAGTTCCAAAACCTACACATGCGTAAAATAAAATCCAATTTACTGAAGCAACACTATTGACGGTTTTAAAAATCAATTACTTCCAAACCATGGATTATTAAAAATGATTAAGAGCCTTGAGTGTTATTTTTGTGCAGGGTAATAGGTCATAGCCCAGGAATCAGTATGGAAAGTTTTCAATCATTCTTATATTCTGAGTATCTAGAAAATCCTATTTCCAATCAATCTATTGCAGCATATTCCACTGCAGAAATGGTACACCAACTCCTTATTTCTAACAAATATAAGGGCTAGGCTATGATTAATAATTACAATAATTTGGAAGTTATTAGCTTTTGAGATAAAACAGAAATCAGAAAAACTATGTTAATGACCTCCAGGAAATAGGCAGACGACGAGGGGCAGTTAGTGCTGCCATTGACAGTTTAGACGCTTGCCCCAAATAACAAATAAAACCGCCCCAATTGATCAGCTGGCAGAATTTACATATGACTGGAGGGGAAATACAGGAATGAGATTTGGAAAATAGCATTTGTACACGTCTATATATGCCTAAAGAGATGCTTTGCAACAAAATCACCTTCCCATTGCCACTCTTTTTACCGCAGCCAATCCACCTACCCTACACATCTTTGGGTTGTGGGGGCGAAACCCACGCAAACACGGGGAGAATGTGCAAACTCCACATGGACAGTGACCCAGAGCCAGGATCGAACCTGGGACCTCGGCGCTGTGAGGCAGTAGGGCTAACCCACTGCGCTGCCCCCCATTGCTACTCTAATGAGATCACAGCAAGATTATATAGGTTTATTTAAAAGATCAAGCCTGCATTTGTTCACAGCTTCCTATTTTCATCCATATCAGCATTAAGGTGAATAATATGATGAATCTTGATAAGCACAAGTCACAACCCCAAACATTAGTGTGCGATGGACACTTAATTGTTAGAATCGCAATATTTGCGCGGCACAGTGGTTAGCACTGCCACCTCACGGCGCTGAGGACCGGGTTCGAACTCTACCCCAGGTCACTGTCCGTGTGGAGTCTGCACATTCTCTCCGTGTCTTAGTGGGTGTCACCCCACAACCCAAAAAGATGTGCAGGGTTGGTGGATTGGCCATGATAAATTGCCCCTTAATTGAAAGAAAAATGAATTAGGTACTCCAAATTAAAAATAGCTATATTTAAGGCATTTAAAGACTGAGTAAGGGCAGCATGTGGCGCAGTGGTTAGCACTGGGACTGCGGCGCTGAGGACCCGGGTTCGAATCCCGGCCCTGGGTCACTGTCCGTGTGGAGTTTGCACATTCTCCCCATGTCTGCGTGGGTTTCACCCCCACAACCCAAAGATGTGCAGGTTAGGTGGATTGGCCACGCTAAATTGCCACTTAATTGGAAAAAAATAATTGGCTACTCTAAATTTAAAAAAAAAGACTGAGTTGCATATCATAGAATCCCCGATGTGCAGGAGGCCATTTGGCCCATCGAGTCTGCACCGACCCTTTGAAAGAGCACCCTACACAGACCCACTCTTCCGCTCTATCCCCATAATTCCACCTAGGGGCAATTTAGCATAGCCAATCCACCTAATCTGCACATCTTTGGACTGTGGGCGGAACCCAGAACACCCGGAGGAAACCCATGCAGACACAGGAAGAATGTGCAAACTCCACACAGTATCCAGGGGTAGGAATCGAACCCAGGTCCCTGGCACTGAGGAACAGTGCTAACCACTGTGCCACCCGTCTTAAAAAAATACATGATTGGAAGCTTAATTATGAATACATATGTAAGGATCTACAATTACATTTGCTGACAATAGGGTGGACTATCTAAATGTACAATGCATTATTCTACTGCTGAATTACAGCGGTGTCCCTTGAAGACCATAAGGTCTAATTGTTATGCCTATTGAGGGTCTTTTGAGGCCAATTAATCTTGGACAGATCTTGTGTAATTTTCAACCCCGTTCATTTTGGGATATGGTGGATTACGGTAGAACGATGGGGTGTAGATTAATTTGTTCTTAATCCAGGACAAAAGTTCGGCACAACATCGTGGGCATGTTTATTGCTCAACCCTCGTTGCCTATAATGGTGGGATTTGAACTACTTGCCTCCACCATGCCAGTTTAAGGTTATAACCACAACACTACCCTATCTCAGTTGGACGGTTTATGGAGAAATTACTATTTATTTCTTTTGTTTTAATCTTTGGAGATATATATGTACTTAACATTTGAAGGTCACAATTAAAGATGTTTTACAACACTTTTTATTTGAAAATATTTGAGGGCCGGACAGACTCGTCCAGTAGCTTGAATAAGACCATTAGAAATAAAACAACAAAGTACAGAATCAAAAGACAATGATTTCAGTCATAATTCTAAGCACCCATTGATTTTGTTGCTGAAGTTTCTCCCTTCCTGACTCTCCATGGGTACAATTCCATTAATGTTACTAGCTGGGGCAGCATGGTGGCGCAGTGGATAGCACTGCCTCATGGCACCGAGGTCCCAGGTACGATCCAATCTCTGGGTCACTGTCCGTGTGGCGTTTGCACGTTCTCCCTGTGATGTGTGGGTTTCGCCCCCACAACCCAAAGATGTGCAGGCTAGGTGGAGGGGCTATGCTAAATTGCCCCTTAATTGTAAAAATGAATTGGGTAGTCTAAATTTTTTTTTTTTTTAAATTAATGTTAATAGCTATCGGCTTATTCACCTTGGTGGCCGTTATTGAGCTGCAATCCTAAATATGGAGTGTTAGCAAGCTATTCCACTGTGCAGAGCATCACAGCTGAGATGAACTCTGTCCTCGGTGGCGCATACATATCCTCATAGTGAGCTGAAGTAGAAATGCAACATTATTTTTCCTCTTCTTTACCCAATTGCGATACAGAAAGCACAGCCTTGCTGAGATTAGCCAACCCAGCACAGTGTGGAATCTGGGATCTTCAACTCGGCAATGTTGGTAGCTCATCAAGGAGATATTGATCATAGAACATAGAAAAATACAGCACAGAACAGGCCCTTCGGCCCACGATGTTGTGTCGAACTTTTGTCCTAGACTAAGAACAAATTAATCTACAACCCATCATTCTACCGTAATCCATGTACCTATCCAATTGCCGCTTGAAGGTCCCCAATGTTTCCGGCTCAACTACTTCCACAGGCAGTGCATTCCATGCCTCCACTACTCTCTGGTAATGAACCTACCTCTGACATCCCCCCCTATATCTTCCACCATTCACCTTAAATTTATGTCCCCTTGTAATAGTTTCATGTTTAGTAAACGTAACTATTGGGATGGTGCATTTCCAAATTGTAAACATGGATCAGTCAGAGGGTCTAAGAAATCAATATCATTGCTCCAGGAAGCACGAGACATCCCCAAAATGCACCTCCGAAAAATGACTCTGAAAGGCAGGCAGTTGTAAAATAGCACAACACCTTAGCCTGTAAACACCCATTAAAATTGACAGTAATTAGATATGTATTAGGTACAGCATACAACACTTTGAGACAGCGAGAATGCACCCCAAAGTATTTGACCCCTTTCTCCAGCAGTCCCTCCTTTAATTACAGAACTTAAGAAGCTATACATAAATAACAGCTACATGACCAATCACAGGCTAATGCAATTTTTGGACAGTTTAATTTAAGCCTAGATGTCAACCAGTAGTGTTAACCAGCATATCATACCTATTAATATACAGATAATTTATAGACCGTGGAATCCACATGCATGTGGACAGGACACTCAGCAAGGTTATTTGAAAATGTACAATTAATATTTGACTTATTACCGAGCTGACTATATAATTTCCCTGTAGTAAATCTGCAGTAAACCTTTGCAATTTCGCTCTCCAGTGCAAAGCATTAATTGAGCTGATTTACTACTAGCCTGGACTGCATTTAGCATTAATACATTATCACACTATAATTTATTGTTAGCTACATAGTGATTCTAAATTCCAGAGATTGCACAGGGGAACATTCCAAACCAGGAGCACGGCTTATAGACTGACTATAAACACAGGAGTGATTTAAAATGCCCTCTGGGGGAAGGCTGTTGTGGAGAGCAAAGGCCGTGTGCTGTACTGCTCCTGCTTCACAAGGAACCAGGAGCTAGCGTATCTTTTAATGATTTCAGCTGTGGGTGTGTGCCCCTTCGCTCAGCTCCTGTGCAACAAATAAAAGGAAAGGCTTCCTTAGAAAAAGAGGTTCCAACAACCAAAACATTGCCAAAGAGGAGCAAGAATCTGTCATGTTTAACCAGATGTTTGGATAATTTAAGAACTTAATTTTCAGATCTCTACCTCAGTTGGACATGCCATCAGTGACCGTCTTTTACACAACTTCCCAGATAAGCCCATCTGTTTGCCTTTAAACCTAAACCTCTTTCTTTCCATGCACAAATGGATCAAGCTGCGCTTAATAAATAGGAGTCGTTAGCTCTTTATTAATGACGATTTTAATATACAAGCTTGAGAAGTGAAATTAAATAGAGCACAACAATAAGAATCTCTATTACATGCACACAGACAGAATTGGTCTACGGGAAACTGGTACTGTACAGCAAGCACATCCTAAGGCGAATGGTCCTGTGAAAAAAAAAACAATAATTCCCAAAATTAGTAGAGTTTAATTTGGCAGAATTACAGAAGTGATAATATTTTATTACAATTAGAGGCACATAACATTACTTTATCTACAGTGTTCCTCAAGGAAAAAAATGGATGTGCGTAACAAAAGGTGAGCATTAGCACAAAGAAGGACAGCACAGTGGCTCAGTGGGTTAGCCCTGTAGCCTCACAGTGCTGAGGTCCCAGGTTCGATCCCGGCTCTGGGTCCGTGTGGAGTTGTGTGGAGTTTGCACATTCTCCCTGTGTTTGCGTGGGTTTCACCTCACAACCCAAAGATGTGCAGGGTAGGTGGAGGGGCCATGCTAAATTGCCCCTTAATTGGAAAAAATGAATTGGGTACTCTAAATTAAAAAAAACATTAGCACAAAGAAAGGGGTGAGAAAGAGAGAAAGAAAATTAGGAGCACAGTAGGGCCTTTAAGGCACAGTCAAGGGCTTTTGGAAGGGAGTGGCAAGGAACAAGGAGTTGGGGAGAGAATTTCATGTGGAATGAATAAACAGCTTTAAGATGATTAATTTTGTTCTCATCTCTGCACTGACTGAGGCCGAGGAACAAATCACTTCACGTTTAAGCAGAGGTCGAAAGAGTTGGGCGTGGGGGGGGGTGCAGATTGAGAGTGGGGAAATTGGACACTCTCCTGGCTGTACAAGTCATTCCCAGTTTGATCTTGACCATACAACCCTAATTTCAGTTAAAATGCAATCATGTCACATATACCATACAAGCTCAAATTTAGCTGAGATTTAACATATATTCTACGCAGAAATTAAAATTCAATTATATTTCCGTTGTAGTGGGATGAACCTTTAGCAGACAAATTTCAGTATTTCTGGTTCACTCTTAAGGTTAGCGAAGCTAGGGCAGCACGGTGGCGCAGTGGGTAGCACTGCAGCCTCACGGTGCTGAGGTCCCAGGTTCGATCCCGGCTCTGGGTCCGTGTGGAGTTGTGTGGAGTTTGCACATTCTCCCTGTGTTTGCGTGGGTTTCACCTCACAACCCAAAGATGTGCATGGTAGGTGGAGGGGCCATGCTAAATTGCCCCTTAATTGGAAAAATGAATTGGGTACGCTAAATTTTTTCTTTTTAAAGTTCAGCAAAGCTAAACAAAGAGACATGCTACATTTATAGCTTACCTATAGCTTGAATTTTTATTACCCTTACCCGTCAAGAAAAATCCTAAGTGAAGTTAGTTGCATGGGCCCTGACTACCCTTAAAATCTCATAAGGGGTCACTCACCCATCATAGTGCTGAGAGAATATTTATCTATAGTGGGACTCGGAGTCCAATCTCATACTCACCTGAGACTGTAGTTATTAGGAGAATCATATCCAACAATCAACATTAACTTCCAGCCACCCCCACGCACAGAGATTATAATTTACAAAAAACCCCAATACACACTATTCCGTATAAAATCACACATGATCCAAATGTTGCAATTTTAATTTTCAGGCCATATTTCTTGATATCTGATTTTGAGAATAAAACATTCCAATGTTTTTTTAAAAATGTAACTTGGGCATTAAAACAGTCATCATTTTTAAAAATGGAATCAATTTCATATAACCAATTTACAAAAGAATTAATCAGCCTTGACTGGAAAACTTGTAAAATAACTATAACCTGAAATTTGTTGAAGCTTCCTCAGGAAAACCCTGGCAATCACTAAATATTTTATTAAGATTTAACTACACGTGCAATATTTACTATGAATGGTAATTGTGAAACTGTGTGACATCACTGCCTTTTTGGTCTAGATTGGGTCGAGAGCATTTTTGTTCTCTATCCAGCAACCTTTGCGCATGTGCACAAATATCAGGCAAGATGAGTAGCTTTGCTTCCATGTTCCTGATAGTTAAATACAGGTTGAAAATCCCTTATCTGAAATGCTCGGAGCAGAGTGTGTATCAGAGTTCGGAATTTTTTGGATTTTGAAAAAAAACTGCATGTGCGGTGCACGTTGGGAACTGCACATCTGCTTGGGGTTGTGTGTGTATTAGATTTCTGAATTTTTTGGATTTTGGAATATATTGCGCATGTGACTCGCATGATAGGAACTGCGCATTGCCCTGGATACTTATGGAATTTCCCACTTGTGACATCACGCCAGCGCTCGGAAAAAAGTGCAATCTGAAGTTGTGGCCTGCCATGCTGATCAAACCCTACCCAGTTGGATTCATGACAAGAGTTTGGCAGAGATGCAATGGACTTGTAGGTCTAGTCTCCTTTGACCATAATTCTACTTTGGTTACGTGCGTCATCACAGACTCCCCTTGCCAGGGTCCAAAAGAAGCTGAAGGAAGACACTGTTGGAGAGATTTTCCCAATTCTCCCAGCATTATCCAACGTGTAATGTTTTTTTTTTATAAATGTTTTTATTGGGTTTTTTTGACCAACCTGTAATATTGATCAAAATGTCAAAGTTAAAATAAAATATCAGTACTCACTTTGACAAACTTTCCATACATAAGATAGGGAGACTGGAAATCATTCTGGCAGTTAGCGTAGGCCATTCCTAAACCCAATCCTGTACCAAAAATAATAGGCCAACTGCGCCCTGCACACAGAGGAAAAAAAACATTACATTAGGTGTGATGCAAATTCCTGCAATCTGGAAATGGTTAAATAAATTTTGCAATTCATTAAATCTGAAATTCTACGACAGACTCATTTGTTTTTTGTTTCATAGGATCATTGAATAGTACATCACAGAAGGTTATTCAGCCCGCGTCTATACTGCCTATTTCAAAGAGCAAGTTAGTCCCATGCCAGCCAACACTTTCCCCATATCTCTGCAAGCTTTACATAGAACAGTACAGCACAGAACAGGCCCTCGATGTTGTGCTGAGCAATGATCACCCTACTCAAACCCACATATCCACCCTATACCCGTAACCCAACAACTCCCCCCCCTTAACCTTACTATTAGGACACTACGGGCAATTTAGCATGGCCAATCCACCTAACCCGCACATCTTTGGACTGTGGGAGGAAACCGGAGCACCCGGAGGAAACCCACGCACACACAGGGAGGACGTGCAGACTCCACACAGACAGTGACCCAGCCGGGAATCGAACCTGGGACCCTGGAGCTGTGAAGCATTTATGCTAACCACCATGCTACCGCGCTGCCCCAATTTTAGTTATCCAATTCTATTTTGAATGCAGCTATTGAATTTGTATCCAGTATCCCATCAGGCAGTGCATGCCAATTTCACTCTTTTCCCTCCTCTTCTCCGGAGCACCTCAATGAAGTGACTATTCTTCAGAGTTATGAGAGGTGCAGATTTAGAGGGGATGTGAGGAAAAACTTTTTTACCGAGAGGTTGGTGGGAGTTTGGAATTTGCTGCCTGAGAGGGTGGAGGAGGCAGAGATCCTCAAAACATTTTTAGAAGTATTTAGATGAGCACATGCGATCCCAGGGTATACAGGGTTATGGGCCAAGTGCTGCAAATGGTTAGGTGATTGTTTTTGACTACTGCAGACGCGATGGGACGAAGGGCCTTTTATGTGATGTATGACTCTTAAGAGTGCTAATCGTTTCCCTGAATACATCAAATCCGGCAGCATGGTGGCGCAGTGGTTAGAATTGCTGCCTCACAGTGCCGAGATCCCAGTTTCGATCCCGGCTCTGGGTCACTGTCCGCGTGGAGTTTGCACATTCTCCCCGTGTTTGCGTGGGTTCGCCCCCACAACCCAAAAAATGTGCAGAGTAGGTGGATTGGCCACACTATATTGCCTCTTAATTGGGAAAAAAATTAATTGGGTACTCTAAATTTATTTTTAAAACATAGATCAAATCATAGCTTTGTTTTTTCTGAACTATAATTTTTAAAAATTGTTATTTTTTTTTAAATGTAGAGTACCCAATTATTTTTCCCCCCAATTAAAGTGCAATTTAGCATGGCCAATCCACCTACTGTGCACATCTTTGGGTTTTGGGGGTGAAACCCACGCAGACATGGAGAGAATGTACAAATTCCACACGGACAGTGACCCAGGGCCGGGATTCAAACCCGTGTCCTCAGCGCCGTCGGCAGCAATGCTAACCACTGTGCCACCCTTTCCTGAACGATAATGACAGCAGCTCCCAAAATGTTGCTCAGAGTCAACTATTAGGAATCACTCTGCAACAACCTAGGATATATATGGTCCCCATCCTCCTGTTTATATCTTCCTAGACTTTTCTTCTCACATCCAATGATACCACTCGTTTACTCTTCCATATACATTCAACAACAACGAACAGCAATACTTACGCTTAAAAACGATGAGAGAAAATACAATTCCTAAGCCAAAGCCAGCACCTGAAAAGTAAAAAAAAGTTTTTTTTTTTAAAAACAAAAGAAAGCTTGAAATGTAACCATCAAAAGCCACAAGCTAAAGCGCACCAGTCCCCTAAACTGTTTGGATCGGGGCATTGCAGCATTTAATATTTCTGTATACTCAGAGCATTAACAGCTATCTAACTCAGATTTGTAGCTTAGACCCCTCCTCTCACCGGCATCAAAAACATAAGGGTGGGGGAGGAGGAGGTGTTAGTTTTGGCTTTTCATCTTGAAAGAGAATCTTCCTTAGGGGCAACTAACACAATTATAACTTGGAGTCAAGTCATGGTGTTCAACAAATTGCAGGAACTACTGCAGGGGGAAAAAACTTCCGCCTGTACAACTGTGAATTTCAGCTCGTCTGGCACTATTAGTCTTAACAGATTGATTGTATAAAGAAAGACAGGACCTCCTAACTCAAGCTAATAAATGAACACACATCAATTCAGTGCTAATTAGCTCCATGTCAAAGACTTTAAGACCAGACCTACCCGCTCCAAAACAAAGTTTACAGTTTTTATATTTTTACATGGAGGGCTCCCTGATGGCTTGATGAGCTTATCAGGGATGTATCTGAGACTTACAGACTAGGAGGACTCGGATTCAATCCTTGCTTGATCTGGGGCAATCCCACTGAGAAAGGGAGGTGAGCTTTCTACTCCCAAAAGAGTGAGACATGCAGGAAGTGTACATGTGGAGACTGGCCAGACTCTAGCTGTGAAGTCACATGATAACATGCACTTTGGTGATGCATTGTCTTCCGGGGCTGGGGAATAAATTCATCACGTTGGAGGAGGAGGTATAAAATGCAGCAATTAATTTTAGAACCAAATCAGTTACTAGCTAAAAGGAATTTATAATGTACACACAAATCTCCCATCAGGCCGTCACCTCACACTGCTATGGGCAGACCTTTCTACCATAATTTGGGCACTAAATTGGTAATAGAATTTCAGATCTTAAAATCAACATTTATATTATGAAACATACCAGGAATGATCAAACCAGAATAATCAGGTATTCAATATTTATGCACTTGGTTCAAATATCAGAAGTGTTGGTCACAGTCTTTCAATCTTTGTTGGATGTATGAGTAACGCAGGGCTTTCACTGCTATACCATTATTCAAGAATGGGAAGAGAGGGGGGGGGGGGGGGGAAGAGAGAGAGAGAGAGAGAGAGAGAGAGAGAGAGAGAGGAGAGAAAATAAACCAGAAAACTAGAGGCAGTCAGCCAAATATCAATGGCAGGGAGGTTATTGGCAACCATTACTGCAGATAAAATAACCTTACATTTGGAAAGGCTCGAGTCAATCAAGAGATTTTTTAAAGGTAAAACATGCCCATCTAATTTTGTTGAATTATTTAATCAGGTAACAGAAAAGGTTGATCAAGGTAGTTCAGTAGATGTTGTATGTTCAGTGGATGAAGATGTTCAGTAGATGAAGTAGACTGGACAAAGTGCCATACAGAAGGCTTATTAAGAAGATGGAAGCCTGTGGAATTAAAGAGAAAGTGGCAGTGTGGATAAAATCGAATCAGTGACATAAAGCAAAAACAGTGGTGGGTGCAGTCTTTCAGACTGGAAGATGGGTTTTCAGGTGTTCCCCAAAGGTCAGTTTTGGAAACCTTGCTTTTTGCATTTTTATATAAACGACCCAGACTCTGGTACATTGGAAAATTTGCAGATGATACAAAACTAGGCAAAGTACTAGATAGTGATATGGATAAATATAGGTTTCAGGATGAGTCAGACAGGATGATTCAGACAGGATGGTGAAATAGGTACAAGTTTGGCAGATTGAGCTCAATGCAGAGATGAGCGAGGTTTTGGACTTTGGGAGGACTAATATGGAAATACAATAGACTATACTATAGTTTATAATAATTATTTATTTTGAAAAATGCAGATGAGCGGAGAGCCCTTAGTGTTAATATATGAAATACTCAGGTGGCAGAACAAGTTAATAATGTGGTTAAAACCATACAAGTTACTTGGGCTTATAAATGGAAGGATGGAATTTAAAAGCATAGAGCTCATACTGGAACTTCATAAATCCCTGGTTAGCTGCAGCTATAGTGAACAATTCTGCACACCACACTCCAGGAAAGATCTAAAGCACTTAGAAAGAGTACAGAGGTGTTTTACAAGAATGTTACCAGGCATGAAGGACTTCAGAGGTTAGAAAGGTTGGGACAGCTCTCCTTGTAACAGAGAAGGTTAAGAGGTGATGCAAGAGATTTTCAAGATGAGAGGTTTTGATAGTGTGGACATAGGAAATTATTCCCTCTGGTTACAGGGTCAATAACTAGAGGTCAGAGACACAAATTCATTGATAACAGATCTAGAGGGGAGGCAGGAGAATTTCTCCTCACTCTGCTGTGGGGATCAGATATGCTTCACCTAAAATGGTGGTGGATGGAATCTGATTCCATTAATAATTTTAAAAGTGTGAGCTACTGAAGGTTGAGGAGCCTGCAGGATTACAAATGAAAAGGCGATGGCAAGGCATACAAAGTTATGGGTCAAGTGCTGGAAAATGGGATTAGAATAAGATAGTCGTTTCTGACCGGCTCAGATGCGATGGGCCGAAGGGCCTTTTCTGTGCTGTAGACCTCTATAACTCTAAAAGTGGGGACGAGGGACTAAGTATGCCTGGTCTTTCAAAGAGTCAGCAAAGGAACAATGGGCTGTATGTTTCTGTGACTGTAAATTTTTGAACTTGATCAACAGCTTTAAACGTAAATCTTCAGTAATGTCACAGTTACAAAGAAACCAATTTAATCTTCCACTGAAGATTTTGGCCATTAGATCAGCGAGAATTTGAGAACTTGTTTTGTTCCCAGCATTTTTGAACCTCAAAGCCCACTACAATTAACAATTTCCTAAAATACCGTGCACAGAAATTATACCTAACTAGTACAAGTTAACCATCAACAAGAATGTACAAAATAGGGAACCATTTCGACCTTTAACCTTCATCTCTGCTGCACACCACCTGTCTCCCAGACAGAGATGCATTACGGTCTTTTTCTTTTGCCCTTAACCCTAGGGCTGGGGCCCACAAGAAGGGACTTTACAAAGAGGTCAAGTCTGCATTTGCAACACATCTTTGTCTTTTTAAGAAAATACATATATATTCGCCTCTCTGTTGGAAACTGACTTTCACCAACTATTTAAATGCTAATGGTAAATTTGTGAACTTTATAAAAAATAAGCTTTGTACAGGTAATTATTTAATCAGTAGAAAAGCAACACAGGCAGGCAGCTAATTTGTGTAGCGTTCACGTTTGAATTGCAAAGTCATTTGTGTAGGAGTGTTAATCATATTGAACTGCGGTTCAGATATTCCAAAAGAAAAGGCAATGTATTTCTATACTAGCTGCTCAAGTATGTTGCAAGGATGGGGCTTTGTTTAATCTTTAACTTAGAGAAATCGATCAAAATATATATGCAGTCCTGGATAAATGGAACATGGTAGACTGAAAGATTCTGGGATATCACAAAATTCTGCCACCGAGGGGCCTTAGAACAGAAACTTTGCAACCAGAATTCAAATCAAAAGTGTTGCAGTGCCATCCAGATGATCTGTAGCCAAATTAATAAGTTCTAAACGGCTTTATTCTGATTTGTACAAGACGAGTACACTCTCAGCAGTGGCGGAGACAGAATTAGATGAGAGGTAGTGGGCTTCATGCGACTATAGTCAATCCCAATGTGCAACTCTGAAATCCAAACAGCACAGATAAAAGGCTGGTAGACAAGAAAGAACTCAAAAGATAATCAGAAAGGACAAAGATGAGACATTTCAGAGGCTTCAGTGGTTAAAAAAAAATATCTTGCTGAACATAAAAATATCAGGGTTGTAAGTTTGGTGTGGTGCTTGGAATCTCAACACTCTGTCTCAGAGGTGACCACTGAGCAAAACTCCAACCCTGGACACAAAATTATACTCCAGTGCTTTTAGTAGCAGGAATACATGCATGCAATCTGATAAAAGGCACTATTAACAATAGTGAGCAAGGGGGACATCCGGGTGACGGCTATGAAAGAGTAAGTCGCACATTTGGTGGCTCCTGCTCGGGTCGGATTTTTGGACCTTTTCCCCCCCGATTTTCTACCAGACATGAACTGTAAAACTGAAGACAGGCAATTGTGTACTGAATTCCCACATTGGTGCATGGAGAGAAGGACTAGAAGTGCTCGTAAAGGCAGGAATAGAAAGACAGAGAAGGCTTGGGCTGAAGTGGGAGACAGCAGATCCAAGTTATTCAGGAAGACTTTGCTAAGCAGAAACAGGACTGCTTGGACCCAATAAAAGAGTCGATTGAGCGCTGGAGCTTAGATTGGACGCCCAAGATTGGGCAATCCAGAAGGTAGAGAAGGCACTGGCTGAGCAGGAGGAACATCAAACCACGGTGGAGTTGGAGGCGGGGATGCTGAGAGACCAGCAGAAGAAGCTCCTGGAGAATGAGGAGGACCTAGAGAATAGGCCCCGCCGGCAGAACCCGAGAATCGTTGGGCTCCCGGAGGGGTACGAAGGAGCGGACGCTGGGGCATATATAGCAGAAATGTTTGAGAAGCTGCTGGGGGATGGGACATTCTTGGAGGTGCACAGGGCTCACAGAGCACTTGCGAGGAAGCCGCGAACGGGAGATCCCCCGAGGGCAACGGTGATGAGATTCCACAGGTACTTGGATAAGGAGCGCATTCTACAGTGGGCCAAGCAGAGACAGAGCCGTAAGTGGGACAAAAGTATCCTACGCGTCTACCAAGACCCAAGTGTGGAGATGGCCAGGAGAAGAGCAGGCTTCAACCAGATTAGGTCGATCCTTTTTGAGAAAAAGGTGAAGTTCGGACTGTTATATCCGGCCCGTCTGTGGGTCACGTACGAGGAACAGCACTTTTATTTCGAGTCGCCCGAGGACACGCTGGACTTCGTGAAAAGGAAAGGACTGGTGGTGGACTGAGAACTTTTGAACTTTGCTGCAACGTTTATGTTTTTTTTCTTTTTGTTTCTGTTCTTGCAAAAAAAAAAGCTTCTCACTTTTCGATTTGTGGAAGCTGTTTGTAATGCCTTCCGTATTGATTTGGGACCAGTGACAGAGCTGAGTGAGTTAAGGTATTCTTTTGCACTGTTGGGGGATGGGTGTGTGTTTGTTTAGATTTTGGTGTCTTTCTGTCGGGCAATTGTGTGGGGTTTGTTTGATGTTGGAGTATGTTTGTATGAGTGGGAGGGGGGGGGGGACAATAGGTGGGAGACTATCCAGCGCCAGGGATGGGGGCCACCAAGCTAGCTGGGTGAGCTAGCTCACGGAAGTGCAGTAGCGAGGGGGGGGGGGGTTGCATATGTTTGGTTTATCAAAGGGGTTGGGTTACAGTGTTGTTACTTGGTGGGGGGGGGGGGGAATGTTCTGCTGACGAGGGAGGGACTTGGGCCAAGGGACAGAGAGGAGGTTGGGGGCGGAGGCTGCCTGGGGGCAGACCGGTGGGGTGGAGCATGGGCTGGAGGCGGGCCCAAAAAAGGGGGTGGCTGATCGACGAGGGGGGGGGGGGGCAATCAGCCCCCCAACTAGGCTGATCACCTGGAGTGTTCGAGGGTTAAATGGGACGGTCAAGCGGGCACGTGCGTTCGCGCATCTTAGGGGACTGAAGGCGGACGTGGTAATGTTGCAGGAGACGCATCTTAGAGTAACTGACCAGATTAGATTGAGGAAAGGCTGGGTCAGTCAGGTTTTTCCACTCGGGACTGGATTCAAAGACTAGGGGGGGTTGCGATCCTGATCAATAAGCAGGTGGTGTTTGAGGCGGGAAGAATAGTTTTGGATGTGGGAGGTGGGTACATTATGGTCAGTGGAAACTGGATGGGGTGCAGATGGTATTTGTAAATGTACATGCGGCAAATTGCGATGATGTGGAGTTTATAAAGAGGATGCTGCGGAAGATACTGGACTGGAGTCGAACAGGTTGGTCATGGGAGGGGACTTCGACACGGTTATTGACCCTGGCTTGGACCGGTCAAGCTCAAAAAACGGGCAGGGTGCCAGCAATCGCAAAGGAACTAAAAGGGTTCATGGAGCAGATGGGGGGGCTGGATCCATGGAGATTTGGGCAGCTGAGGGTGAAGGAGTTCTCCTTCTTCTCACACGTGCATACAGTGTACTCCTGGATCGATTTCTTCATTTTGAGCAGGGCCTTACTGGCAGGGGTGGGGGGACAAGGGGTACTCGGCAATCACAATCTCAGACCATGCTCCGCACTGGGTTTACCTGCAGGTTAGTAAAGACAGTAACCAGCGCCCGCACTGGAGGTAAGATGTGGGACTTTTGGCTGATGAAGGGGTGTGCAAGCGGCTGAGGAAATGTATTCAGAACTACCTGCAGGTCAACGACACGGGAAAATTTCAGCAGCGATGGTCTGATAAACAATGAAGGCAGTGGTCAGAGGGGAGCTGATCTCGATACGGGCCCATAGGGAGAAGACCGACTGATTAAGGAGATACTACAGATCGATAGAAGATACGTGGAGACCCCAGAGGCAGGACTTTTAAGGGAACGGCAGAGGCTACAGGAGAGTTTGGCTTGTTAACCACAGGGAGGGCAGTGGAGCAGCTGAGAAAGGCGGGGGGGGAATCTATGAGCATGGAGAGAAGGCCAGCAGAATGCTTGCACAGCAGCTTAGGGAGATAGGGAAAGTAAATGACGGATATGGTAACCTGGTTGGAGATTCAGCAGGGTCGAATGTGTTTAGGGATTTCTACAGTAGACTGTATGGGTCGGAACCCCCTACGGGGCCGAGGCACTTCTTGGGGGGGCTGAATTTCCCAAAGGTGGACGGGGAGCTGGTAGAAGGGCTGGGGACCTGATTGGGTTGGAAGAGATAGTGGAGGGTCTGAAGGCCATGCAGGCGGGTAAAGCCCCGGGACCGGACGAGTACCCAGTGGAGTTTTATAAAAAGTTCTCTGGGATATTGTGGCCAGTGTTGATGAGGATGTTCAATGAGGCAAGGGAAAGAGGGGTGCTGCCCCCGACAATGTCACAGGCCACGATTTCACTGATTCTGAAGCTGGACAAGAACCTGGAGATGTGTGGGTCCTGCAGGCCGATATCTCTGTTGAATGTGGACGGCAAACTGCTGGCCAAAATTTTGCCCTTCAGGATTGAGGATTGTGCTCCGGAGGTTATTGGGGAGGACCTGACGGGGTTTGTTAAGGGTAGGCAGTTGGTGGCCAATGTCAGAAGGCTGTTAAATGTGATCATGATGCCCCCGGAAGGTAGGGAGGTGGAGGTAGTGATCGCAATGGATGCAGAAAAGGCTTTTGATCGGGTAGAGTGGGATTATCTGTGGGAGGTACTGGGATGGTTTGGATTTGGGCTGGGCTTTATTGACTGGGTCAGGTTACTGTATCAGGCTCCTGTGGCAAATGTACGGACGAATAGGACAACATCGGACTATTTTAGACTGCACCGGGGGACACGACAGGGATGCCCCCTCTCCCCACTGTTCGCACAAGCTATAGAGCCGTTGGCAATTGAACTGTGAGCCCAAGGGGCTGATCTGGGGGGGTGGGGGTGGGATGGAGCACAGAGTCTCACTGTATGCAGATGACCTTCTGTATGTATTGGACCCATTAGAGGGGATGGAAGAAATCATGAGGATTCTAAGGGAATTTGGCTGGTTTTCGGGGTACAAGCTAAATATGGAGAAAATTGAGATGTTTGCGATCCAGGCGAGGGGACAGGAGAGGCAATTCGGGGAGCTGCCATTTAGATTAGTAGGGGGAAGCTTTAGGGACCCAGGCATTCAAGTGGTGCAGGAATGCGACCGGCTGCATAAATTAAATCTGGCCTGCCTAGTAGATCAAATGAAGGATGATTTTTGGAGATGGGACGCACTCCCATTGTCATTAGCTGGGAGGGTGCAGACGGTGAAGATGACGGTCCTCCGAGATTCCTGTTCGTGTTTTAATGTCTCCCCATCTTTATTCCACGGGTCCTTTTTTAACTGGGTCAACAAAGTGATCTCTGGCTTTGTTTGGGCGGGAAAGACCCCGTGGGTAAGGAAGGTAATGCTTGAGCGTAGTCGGAGAGAGGGCAGGTTGGCCTTGCCAAATTTTAGTAACTATTACTGGGCGGCGAATGTAGCCACGATCAGGAAGTGGGTGGTGGGGGAGAGTCGGCATCGGAGCATATGGAGGCGGCTTCATGCAAGGGCACCAGTTTGGGGGCGTTGGTAACTGCGCCTCTGCCGTTCCCGCCGGCAGCCCAGTGATGGTGGCAGCCCTGAGAGTCTGGGGGCAATGGAGGAGACATGTGGGAGCATCGGTCTGGTCCCCAATCTGTAATAATCACCAGTTTTCCCCGGGAAGTATGGATGGGGGGGTTCCGGATATGGCAGAGAGCAGGGATTGAGAGAATGGGGGATATGTGGGACTTCCTACGTAAACAGGTCTCAATCTTTCTGCTCCTACCGCTAAGGGGGATTCAGGACAGGGCAGTTTCCAGAGGGTGGGTAGTAGAAGGGAACATCTCGGACATTTACAAGGACCTTTTGGGGTCAGAGGAGACGCAGACCGAGGAGCTGAAGCGCAAGTGGGAGGAGGAACTAGGAGGAGAGATAAAGGATGGCCTGTGGGCGGACGCGTGGAGTAGAGTCAACACGTGTACAACATGTCCCAAGCTCAGCCTGATACAATTCAAGGTCGTTCACCGGGCTCACATGACAGTGGCCCGGATGAGCAGGTTCTTTGGGGTTGAAGACAGGTGTGCAAAATGTGCGGGAGGACCAGTGAACCATGTCCACATGTTCTGGGCATGTCCGAAGCTTCGGGGAGTTTGGCAGGGGTTTGCAGATGTCATGTCCACGGTGTTAAAAACAAGGGTGGCGTTGAGTCCAGAGGTGGCAATTTCCAGGGTGTCGGAAGATCCAGGAATCTAGGAGGAGAAGGAGGCGAACGTTCTGGCCTTTGCTTCCCTGGTAGCCCGGACACGGACACTATTAGCTTGGAGGGACTCAAAGCCCCTGAAGTCGGAGACCTGGCTATCGGACATGGCTAGCTTTCTCTGTTTGGAGAAAATCAAGTGGGTCAATGTTAGGGTTCGCTCAGAGGTGGCAACCGTTCATCGACTTCTTCGTGAAAAATTAATCGTCAGCAGAAGACGGGGGAGGGGTTAGTTTAGCTTAGAGTAGGGAGTTAATAAAGGTGGGACCTGTAACGGAGGGAGACGGCTTTTGCACTATGTTTATAGTTTCACGTACATTGTTTATTGTGTTGTTATAATAATGAAAAATACCTCAATAAAAATGTTTATTAAAAAAAAGTGAGCAAGCTCTGGTCCATTTGACTTCGAAGGTGGAATCTTCAAGGAGTACATTTACAACAAGACTGGAAACCTTGTATAAAATGGTGCAGAAAAACTACTCAATTAAAATTAGACATGTATTTATATCAATTTACAGCCAAATAAGCACTTTTCAGTGTAGTCACTGATGTGGTAAAAATGTTAGCCAATTGGTGCACAGCCAGCTCCCAGAAACAGCAATGAAACAATGACCAATTACTCTGTTTTAGTTATGTGGGGTGAGGGATAAACATTTGCCAGGGAACTAGGGAGATTCACCTTCCCTTCATTCAAAAGTGTATTAAATTTCATCTGCCCATCTCACCAGTCTATTTTGATCCACCTGCAATTTTCTACTCCTTGCTGTTTGGTAAATTCCAGAAGTGTGCAACATTTGCAAACATTGAGATTCTACCCTGTATACCAGCGTCCAGTCATTAACACACATCATTAATGCACAGTGACCCCAACACACTCTTCCCTCGAGTCTGAAGAAAAACAGTTTACTGACATTCTCTACTTTGTCACTCTGCCAATTTCTTATGCACACAGCCACTGCCCTTTTAATCCCAGAGGCATCCATTTAGCTAGCAAGTCTATTGTTATTTATATTTATCAAACACCTTTTGAAAGTCCATATACATAACAACAACTGCACTACCTCTCATCAATCCTTTCCATGACTTCATCAGGATCTGCAGCAGCCCCATACCCCATTAAGTGTTCAGGACGAGCACAACATTCGGACCAGCCCATCAATAAGTGTACCGTACCATATTACTAATATCCCATGCATAGTGGCATAATTGAATTAATACTTTCAGTCAAATTAGATGACCTATCACAAATCACCAAGCAACAGGCACTTAATGGGGAATAAGATTTGTACAGAGAAAGTTTCAAGTAAACAAGATCAATGAATGAAAAGGAAGCATTCTAGCAAGTCAGGAAATTGCACGATCAAGTGGAGAACTATAGGCAATTCCCTCCTTAATCCGAACATTCTTTGCAACCCACCGTTATGGGCCAGGGTTTAGAGAACCCCAAAGTGTATCATGGAGATCGCCTGACCCACAACTTTTAATAGACTGGTATGGGAAGCACACGGCCCACTCTACAGGTGTGATGCAGCAGAAATGGAAAAGTATTGTTTAAAGCGAAACAATGTTTATTCTATGAACTCAAGTTAACCTTTTTAAAACAGACAGTGAACATCTTAGCAACCATCGATTCAAATACAACCCCCAAAGAATACAACACTAAGTAATCCTTAATAACTTCCCAAACAACATCCAGAAGAGAAAAGAAACACCTTTTAACAGAAACACATTAGGTTTACATTCACGACTGAGAACATTTATAATTCTGAATTCACCAAATGATCAAGAGACAGTCTTTTCATGGCAGAGAAAACAGCAGTACACATTTGTCTGGCTTCAGCTCCAACACTGAAAACAAAACTAAAACACACCCTGCAGCAAACAGCCTAAAACAAAAGTAAAAAGCTGACAGACAGCCAAGCTCCACCCCCTCTCTGACATCACTGCAGTAATAAACACTCATTTCTTAAAGGTACTCTCACATGACACCACCAATAACTACAGTGTATTGCCATGTATTTCAAGCATGTCCATGCTTGCTGTTTGACCAAACAACGGTCTAAGAAATAAGCATACACGGGAAACTAAGATTAGACAAGGATTACTGCCACGACTGAGAGAAATTAAGCACCAAAATTTAAGATGGTCAGGTAAATGTCCTAGAAGGTACCAGATGTACTGATGGAAAGGAAAATATTTATGTCACTTTTATTTGTATCTTTTGAAGCAGTCTTAAGAGTTCGCTATTAGGTTAACTGAAGCACTTGGGAGAGTAAAATTATAATTGATTACTCAACTATTTTCCGAGACACTTCTGAAGTAATCAGGACCATTCTCTACTTGGAAAATCAACTGTAGGGCACGATTGATTGCAAGTTCCTGTGCTAGTCTCCAATTCAGACTACCCACTGACAACCTAATCTCAATGGTGGTTAATTAAATAGGTTACATTCAAAAATGTTTCTGCTCACGATAATGAATGGCACCTCAGAATGGCAAGCAGTGAAAGAGGAATGAAATGAAAATCGCTTACTGTCACGATTAGGCTTAAATTAAATTACTGTGAAAAGCCCCTAGTCGCCACATTCCGGCGCCTGTCCGGGGAGGCTGGTACGGGAATGAGCATCAAGGGATACAAAGAAATAAAAATTTGGCTGAATATTTACTAATTTTAGGATGCAGGGTATTTAACCGTCTGTAATATTAGTACTGTAGGACACTGGAAAGCTGGATGAAAAAAAACTAAATACCCAACCCCACCATCCAACACACCAACAAATTTAATTTCTGGGTAATCCCGCTTAAGGAATTATTTTAGATGTCAGATTGCTGGATGTCACGTTTTAACGAGGTACAGTAAAAGTATTATTCTGTATACAGTCCAGACAGGTCATTCTATGCATGGAAAAAACATAGGGCATACATAAATACACAATGTAAATACATAGACATCAGGTGAAGCACTATTCAGTAGAGAAGATGTGTGAAGAGTCCGTACGAGGGTCATTCAGGAGTCTGGTAACATCGGGAAGAAGCTGTTTTTGAATCTGATTGTGCGTGTTCTCAGATTGTTGTATCTCCTACCTGATGGAAGTAGTTGGGCGAGTTGAATAAGTCCCGGGTAGGAAGGGTCTTTGATTATGCTGCCCGCTTTCCCAAGGCACCCGGAGGTGTGGACAGAGACAATGTATGGGAGGCGGGTTCACGTCATGGATTGAGACGTGTAATTTCTTGCGGTCTTGGGCCAAACAGTTGTGTTACCAGGCTGTGATAAAAATTGGTAAGACTCAATGTGGACATGCTGAATTTCCTTAGTTTCCTGAGATAGTATAGGTGCTGTTGTGCTTTCTTGGTCTAGTGTCGACGTGGGTGGACCAGGACAGATTGTTAGTGATGTACATCTAGAAATTTGAAGCTGTCGGACTTCCGGTTGCGGTGATGCGAAGCTAAGCCGCACGTTCGGCAGCTCCCGCTTTCAAAGGACGTCCGGGCCTGTTTTAGTTCCCCAAACGGCGCTGTTTCGACGATTCCCGGTGGGGGAAGGTGCTTGGAGGAACATTCCCCGGAATTTATGGTGCGCACCCGGAGTGGGGCAAAGAAAAAGGCAGCAGCAGCTCCCCAGAAAAAGCGGGGGAAGGAGAACAAAATGGAGGCCGGCGGAGCACCCGAGGATTGGAGGCAGTGGGCGCAGGAGCAGCAAGCTGCTCTCCTGCGCTATTTTGCGAAGCTGAAGGCTGAGTTGCTGGAATCCCTGCAGGCGACTACAAGCAAGCTGTTTGAGACCCAGACGGCCCAGGGGGCAGCCATTCAGGAGTTGCAGCAGCAGGCCGCTGATCGGGAGGAGGAGGCCGTGGTCCTCGTGGGTAAGGTGGAGATGCACGAGGCACTTCACAAAAAGTGGCAAGACTGCTTGGAGGAGCTGGACTTTCGCACGAGGCGGAAGAATTTGAGGATCCTGGGCCTTGGAGGGGCTGGAGGGGTCGGATCTACCGTCCTATGTGGCCACTATGCTGAATTCGTTGGTGGGGGCGGGGTCCTTCCATCTGCCCCTGGAGCTTGAGGGAGCCCACAAGAGTGCTGGCCAGGAGGCCCAAGGCAAATGAACCCCCGCGGGCGGTGCTGGTGCGGTTCCATCGGTTCAGTGACCGGGAGTGTGTGCTGCGCTGGGCCTAGAAGGAGAGGAGCAGCAAGTGGGAGAACTCGGCAGTGCGAATCTACCAGGACTGGAGTGCGGAGGTGGCTAAGCGGCGGGCCGGGTTTAACCAGACAAAGGCGGTGCTGCATAACAAGGTCAAATTTGGAATGCTGCAGCCTGCGCGTCTGTGGGTAACATATAAGGACCGGCATTACTACTTCGAGTCGCCGGAGGAGACGTGGGCCTTTCTGCAGGCGGAGAAGCTGGACTCAAACTAGGGTTTGGGGGTTGCGGGGTCTTGTGTACTACGGTTGTTGCTGTTTTTGCTTTTACTGCTTTTGTCATTTTGATACATTTTTTCTATGGTTCTTGCTCTGTTTCCAGGTGGTTCTGTTGGGTATGGTTTGGTGTTATTCGGGGGATGTTGGGGGGTTTGTTTTTTTTTCTGTACGGGGCTGGGGGATGGGGTGGAGCTGGAATTTGGGAGCTGCGTCAGAAGGGTGGGGTGGGGCAGTGTGAAAGCGCGGGCTTTCCTCTGGTTTCCCGCGCTGCGGGGCAGGAGGGGTGGAGCTGGCAGTGGGGGCGTGGCCTCTACTGTTTTTTTCCCGCGCAGGAGCGGGGCCAAGGAGGTGTGGCAGGAGGGGGGATGACCCCATGTCGGGAGGGGTCGAGTTTTGGTGAGAGTTGCCGGGGTCAGCAGAAGTCAGCTGGCTCACGGAAGTACCATGGAGGGTGCGTCGCGGCTAGGAGGGGTCCTAGCCCGGGGGGGTTGGGGGAGGATACCGGGTTGCTGCTGGAATGGCCAGGAAGGAGCTGGTGTGGGCCGGGGGGCGTAGAGGAGAGGCGCTATCGTCATGGGGAACGGGTCGGGCGAGGTGTGCTGGCCTGGGGCGAGCAGTCGATGAGCTATGGCTAGTCAGCGGGGGAGGGGGGCGGGGTGCCCTCTGATCCGGCTGATCACCTGGAACGTGAGGGGGCTGAATGGGCCGGTTAAGCGGGCTAGGGTATTTTCTCATTTGAAGGGGCTGAAAGCGGACGTGGCTATGCTCCAGGAGACCCACCTGAAGGGGGCGGACCAGGTCCGTCTGAGGAAAGGGTGGGTGGGGGCATGTTTTCCATTCAGGATTAGATGCGAAGAATCGAGGGGTGGCAATTCTGGTGGGGAAGAGGGTGGCGTTCGAGGCGTCTGAGGTGGTGGCGGACAAGGAGGGCAGGTTTGTTATGGTGAAGGGTAGGCTGCAGGGAGAGAAGGTGGTGCTGGAAAACGTGTATGCCCCGAATTGGGATGACGCTGGCTTTATGAGGCGTATGTTGGGCCTCATTCCGGACCTGGAGGCGGGGGGCCTGATCATGGGGGGAAGACTTTAACACGGTGCTGGATCCCCGACTACACCGGTCCAGTTCAAGGACGGGTAGGAGGCCGGCGGCGGCCAAGGTGCTGAGGGGGTTTATGGACCAGATGGGAGGGGTGGATCCCTGGAGATTTGGGAGGCCGAGGGCGCGGGAGTATTCCTTTTTCTCCCATGTGCATAGGGTTTACTCCCGAATAGATTTTTTTGTCCTAAGCAGGGGATTGATCCCGAGGGTGGAGGAGGCTGAGTATTCGGCCATAGCATTTTCAGACCATGCTCCGCACTGGGTCGATCTGGAGATGGGGGAGGTGCGGGACCAGCGCCCGCTGTGGCGTTTGGACGTGGGGTTGCTGACTGATGAGGAGGTGTGTAGGAGGGTCCGGGGAAGTATTGAGGGGTACCTTGAGACCAACGATACCGGGGAGGTCTGGGTGGGGATGGTTTGGGAGGCTCTGAAGGCAGTGATCAGGGGGGAGCTGATTTCCATCCGGGCCCACAGGGAAAGGAGGGAGAGAGAGAGAGACTGGTGGGGGAGCTCCTGGATGTGGATAGGAGGTACGCGGAGGCCCGGGAGGAGGGATTGCTGGGGGAACGGCGTAGCTTGCAGGCCAAGTTCAACTTGCTGACCACCAGAAAGGCGGAGACACAGTGGAGGAAGGCGCAAGGCGCGGTTTATGAGTATGGGGAGAAGGCGAGCAGGATGCTGGTGCATCAGCTCCGCAGGTGGGATGTGGCTAGGAAAATTGGTGGAGTGATGAATAAGGGTGGGAATGTGGTGCAGAAGGGGGCAGAGGTGAATGGGGTCTTTAGGGACTTTTACGAGGAACTGTACCGGTCGGTGCCACCGGTGGGGGAAGGGGGGTGATGGAGAGCTTTCTGAACAGGCTAAGTTTCCCAAAGGTGCAGGAGGAGCTGGTGGAGGGGCTGGGGGTGCCGATTGTGTTGGAGGAGCTAGTCAGGGGGATTGGTCAAATGCAGTCAGGGAAGGCGCCGGGGCCGGATGGGTTCCCGGTGGAATTTCATAAAAAGTATGCGGACCTGGTGGGCCCCCTGTTGGTGCGGGCCTTCAATGAGGCTTGGGGGGGGATGGCTTTGCCCCCGACTATGTCACGGGCGCTAATTTCTTTGATCCTGAAGCGGGATAAGGACCCCCTGCAGTGTGGATCATACAGGCCAATCTCGCTCCTCAATGTGAATGCTAAGTTGCTGGCAAAGATCCTGGCCACCAGGATAGAGGACTGTGTGCCAGGGGTGATACATGAGGATCAGATGGGATTTGTCAAGGGAAGACAGCTTAACACGAATGTGCGGAGGTTGTTAAATGTTATTATGATGCCGGCGGTTGAAGGGGAGGCGGAGATAGTGGTGGTGCTAGATGCAGAGAAGGCCTTTGATAGAGTTGTGTGGGGGTACCTGTGGGAGGTGCTGGAGAGGTTTGGATTTGGGGAGGGGTTCATCAAATGGGTGAGGTTGCTTTATGAGGCCCCGATGGCGAGTGTAGCTACTAATGGACGGAGGTCAGAGTACTTCAGGCTCTACCGTGGGACAAGGCAGGGGTGGCCCCTGTCCCCCTTGCTTTTTGCACTGGCAATTGAACCTCTGGCTATGGCGTTGAGGGAGTCGGGGAGGAGGAGGGGTCTGGTGCGGGATGGGGAGGAACACCGGGTATCGCTGTATGCGGACGATCTGCTGACGTGGCGGACCCAGTGGGGGGAGTGCCGGGGCTGATGGAGCTGTTGGCTGAGTTTGGGGGCTTCTCGGGCTATATAAGCTGAATCTGGGTAAGAGCGAGGTGTTTGTAGTGCACCCGGGTGATCAGGAGGGGGGAATTGGTAGGCTCCCGTTTAAGAGGGCAGTGAAGAGTTTTAGGTACGTGGGGGTGCAGGTGGCCAGGAGTTGGGGGACTCTCCACAAGCTTAATTTTACCAGGCTTGTGGAGCAGATGGAGGAGGAATTTAAAAGGTGGAGCATGGTGCCGCTATCGTTGGCGGGTAGAGTGCAGTCCGTCAAAATGAAGGTGCTCCCGAGGTTCTTGTTCCTTTTTCAGTGCCTGCCCATCCTTATCCCTCGGGCCTTTTTTAAGAGGGTGACTAGCAGCATCATGAGCTTTGTTTGGGCACATGGGACCCCGAGGGTGAAGAGGGTCTTCTTGGAGCGGGGTAGAGATGGTGGGGGCTGGCGTTACCTAACCTCTCGGGGTATTATTGGGCGGCCAATGTGTCGATGGTGCGCAAGTGGGTGATGGAGGGGGAGGGGGCAGCATGGAAAAGATTGGAGATGGCGTCCTGTGGAGGCACAAGCCTGGGGGCCCTGGTAACGGCGCCGTTGCCGCTCCCTCCTACGAGGTATACCACGAGTCCGGTGGTGGCGGCTAGCCTCAAGATTTGGGGGCAGTGGAGGCGACATAGGGGGGGGGAAGTGGGGGATCGATGGAGGCTCCGCTAAAGGGGAACCATTGGTTTGTCCCAGGGAACATTGATGGGGGTTCCTGGGGTGGCACAGAGCGGGCATCAGACAGCTGAGGGACCTGTTCATTGATGGGAGGTTTGCGAGCCTGGGAGAGTTGGAGGAGAAATTTGAGCTCCCCGCGGGGAACATGTTCAGGTACCTGCAGGTAAAGGCGTTTGCTAGGCGGCAGGTGGAGAGATTCCCTTTGCTGCCCGCGGAGGGGGTGAGGGACAGGGTGCTTTCGGGGGTCTGGGATGGGAAGGTATCTGATATCTACAAGGTAATGCAGGAGGTGGAGGAGGCATCAGTATAGGAGCTAAAGGCTAAGTGGGAGGGGGAGCTGGTGGAGCAGATCGAGGATGGGACATGGGCGGATGCCCTGGAGAGGGTCAACTCTTCCTCCTCATGTGCGCAGCTGAGCCTCATCCAATTCAAGGTGCTGCACCGGGCCCATATGTCCGGGACTAGGATGAGTAGGTTCTTTGGGGACGAAGACAGGTGTGTCAGGTGTTCGGGGAGTCCTGTGAACCATGCCCATATGTTCTAGGCATGCCCGGTACTGGAGGAGTTCTGGAAGGGGGTGGCGAGGATGGTGTCGAGGGTGGTAGGATTCAGGGTCAAGCCAGGCTGGGGTCTCGCGATTTTTGGGGTTGCGGTGGAGCCGGGAGTGCAGGAGGCGAGAGAGGCCGGTGTTTTGGCCTTTGCATCCCTAGTAGCCCGGCGGAGGATCTTGCTACAGTGGAAGGATGCGAGACCCACAAGCGTGGAGACCTGGATCAATGACATGGCGGGTTTTATTAAGCTGGAGAAGGTCAAAGTTGCCCTGAGAGGATCGGTACAAGGGTTCTTTAGGCGGTGACAGCCTTTCCTCGATTTTCTGGCTCAACGATAGGGAACTAGGTCAGCAGCAGCAACCCGGGGCCGGGGGGGGGGGGGGGGGGGAACGGACGACTATGTTTATTTAATTTAATTTATTTTCAAGTTCTTTTGTTGCTTACTGGGTTGGGGGTGTGGGGGGGCTCGATATATGCGTTGGTACGGTCATGGGGGGGTGTTATGCTTATTATGATGTTTTATTGTTGTTTATTACTGTTTGTTGTTATATATTTTGTTAAAAAAATTCAATAAAAATTATTTAAAATTATGACCCAGAGCCGGGATCGAACCTGGGACCTCGGCACCGTGAGGCCACAGTGCTAACCCACTGCGCCACCGTGTTGCCCTTGCCACCTAACCTTTTGGACACTAAGGAGCAATCTAGCTTTGCCAATCTACCTAACATGCACATCTTTGGACTGTAGGGGAAATCGGAGCACCCGGAGGAAACCAACACAGACACGGACAGGAAGAACATGCAAACTCCACGCAGACAGTGACCTAAGCCGGAAATCGAACCTGGGACCCTGGAGCTGTGAAGCAACTGTGCTAACCACCGTGCTACCACGCCACTATGTTCCTTTTTCTTGTCCACTTAAATTGCATTTCTGTGAAATTTTATAACCAAGTTAGAACAAGAAACAGGTACGTCAAGCATTGTCTACTTCGCTCTGTGGGCCCCATATCCAGTAGGAATTGGATACAGAACATCAAAGCTGCTCTGGCCCATTTTACTAAATAAATTGGAGTTATTTTTTAGACGGGGTGGAGAAAGAGTAATGTAATCAGAAACAGAGGCACACACTAGTGACAGAATTATTGGGAGACACCTAATGGACAGTGTGGATTAACTTACATTTATACAGCACCTTTAGTAAAACAAATCAGATGGGGCTCTTTTGGAGCATTATCAAATAAAAATTGACAGCCTAAGACAGGCCGAGATAGAACAAGCTAATGCAAGATGGGATAATGGAGAGACACCACAAATAAAAGTGAATTGTAAGCAACCAAGAGCTTTCCAGGTAGGATGGGTGGTGGTGAAGAGTGGATGCAGGTTTGCGATTGAGCAGGACAAGGACAAAAAGTAGCACAGAGCAAGGCAGAAAGGAATAGCCTAGCTTGAGAGGAAGAGCGGAGAAATAATTGTGAAGTAAAGATAGAGAGAAAGAAACAACTATTGCAGGAGAGAAAGAGGGACAACAAAGTAGAGAGAGGATGGCAACCAAGCGTGATGGGGTAAAGGGCAGCATGTGACACAGTGGTTAGCATTGCTGTCTACGGCACTGAGGACTCGGGTTCAAATCCCGGCCCTGGGTCACTGTCGTGTGGAGCTTGCACATTCTCCCCGTGTCTGCGTGGGTTTCGCCCCCACAACCGAAAGATGGGCAGGTTAGGCAGATTGGCCATGCTAAATTGCCCCTTTAATTGGAAAATAAATAATTGGGTACTCTAAATTTTTTTATTTAAAAAAAAAAGAGTGATGGGGTAAAAGGGAAGGGTGGGAAGACACCGAGGCATGATGGCAGTAGGATAAGGATCAGGAACAGAGAGAGACTTAGGAAAAGAGAGTGAGCATGAACAAAGTGAAAGAATTACGGTTTCTACAGTATATTCTTTTGTTCATTTGTTGAACAGTCATTAACCCCAGAGTTTGCTGTAAACACATTAACTAGCATATTAAATAGAGCATGAAGAAATTTCAATCACTAATTCAAAGGGTTAATGAGATAACTAACCCCAATAAATCTTCATTTTCTTATGACATGGTTTTTGTGTAGCTAGATCTGGGCCGCAATTTCATTGGTCCAGGTGGATCAACTTTCCAAGGAAAGCTGTGTCAAGTATAGCTAAAAATTGCAGCTTTAGAAAAATGCACCAGAGACTGCCACAGCTAGCAAGTCAACAAGGAAACTGGGTTGGCAATAAAGAGTCCAGCAATATGTTTAAGATAAGCTCTTTTTTTACTCTCCGCTCAATCCATTTCTGCTGACCTTGGTGGTGTTTCATTTACATAATTAATACTTTTTCTTTCTGAAGATTGGCCTTCCTGCAGGGTGTGGTAAACTCTCAATATTACCTACAATATCAAACCTGGCTGTTTCCTTTTAAATTATATTTTGACATATATTTCTTTTAATGAGCTTTCCCTGAAATCAATGCTGATTTAGTTATTTGACTAATGGCTGGTATACTCAGTCTGCCTCTGTGTTCACATCTTCAGACATGGGGTATAACCTGAACGTCCTGACTATTATGCTACCTCAACACCACGAATCGTGTGCAATCCAAATAATTCAACTCCACTTGTAGAATAATTCTGAAGCCCAAATCTAATGACCCGGCTGTCACAGAAACTTCTGACCCATTTCACTGCACAAAGTTGCCAGATGGTTCTTGGGATTTAAATTGTTTTTATAATTTGATACTGATTGATGGAAACAAGTATCACGTTAAATTAAATAGTACAAGAGCAATTTGCCCAGCCAATAGCCTTAAATGTAAAAGTGGTTTCAGAATGGAACAGAAGTCTTATTGTGCTCCAAAACATTAATATGCTGTTGAGTGCTCCCACAATATCTGTATTATTTATGAAGCGCACTAATGGTAGTTTATGCTGTGGATCAGATTCTATTGGGACTAGATGGAGGATGCCAAAACTCATTCAAAGTATGACCTTTATAACCCTTCAGTAATAAGTGACCTTCATTATCCATTCCCAGACTAAATTTGAGCTTTCTGCTTCAGATCAACAGTGTTTTATATCAAGATATTTTAATCTCCATTTGAGTGCCCCAATTTAGGATGTTGACAGTACAGAATACAACCTTAAAAGCAAATTCATTTTCTACATGTAGGTTCAATTGGTGTAAAATACACGCGGTCTTATTGATTTCTTTAAAAAGGAAAAACAATTTATCTGAAAAGGTGAATGGCTTAATAAAGGTGATCATAATAAAGTCAGTCCAGTCATCCGTTGATATTCAGCCATATAGACAGAGTACAATGTTGTGCCACATCTGCCTTTGTGTAGCAATTTGAAATCGTAATTTAGCCAATAGGGTTTTAGTAATTGCAAACATACGGCTTTGTTTTCGTATTTACTTGGTACTTTCTTGATTTGTAAGTGCCATCTGTGTAAAATTATGAGAAATGCAGTGACCTATACAGGCCATGTGATTACACAAACATTATTAACTAGCTTCAGACAACATGTCCTTTCTTCCCCCAAGTAAATTTCCCTTTCCCTAGTCGCCACCAAATTCTCTGCCTAGTGTGCCATTCTTCATGCCCAGGCTGGAAATGCCAACTGCAACTAGAAGCCAGGAACTGCCCCAGCATGGCCATATTCTAATCTCCCACCTCCCTTCCAGGGAGATACCACAGTCCACACACTCAACATTACTCAGATTAGAAAGTTAAAATTACATCCATCCCCACTGCAGAGTAACAGCATCCGTTCTAAACCTTCTATTTCGACTGCCTCCACAGCAGAACCAAATTGCCAACAATAACAGTTAACTACAGTACTATTAAACAGTAAAAATTTATTTTACTTAGCTAGAATTTACAAGTACTTTATGAGAAGTCATTTTTTAAACAAAGGCAACGGGCTGAATTTAAAATGTCATGCAGAACATTCTGCCAAACGATTTTCCAGGAAATCGCCTGGTTACATTAATAAGTAGAAGGGATTAAATTTCCGTTCTTAGTAAAATGAATTTGGTATTCAGTGTCTCTTGGCTTGCACAAATTACACATTACTCAGGTGTAACCTCTTACAAAACTGGGAAAATGCAAGTTTATTTCAGTCCCTCACTCATTCTGCATTTGACCTTGTAGTGCTTGAAGGTGCCACTGGCTACACAAAACGTGAGATATTCCATTTCCCCAGTACTGACAGACATCCTTGAGCAATTACTAGCAAAACTAAAAGCTACATAGAACAAGTTACATTTATGAAAGAAAACACAACTTAAAACAATAAGTTAATGTCTAGATTTTGGGCCGGTTTAGCTCAGTTAACTGGACATCTGGTTTGTGATGCAGAACAAAGAATCAGGTTCAATTTCTGTACCATCTGAGACTATTCATGAAGGTTCCACCTTCTCAACCTTGCTCTCGCTGGATGTGTGGTGATCCTCAGTTCAAATCACCACCAGTCAATTTCCCCCTCAAAGGTCATATGGTCATCTGGAATTATGGCGACTTTACTTACTTTATTGGAAGGGGTAAGTATTGCCAAAAACACAAGCAGAATAAGGAACGGGGATCCTCAGTTTAATATCACATTTAAAAGGACAGTTGCAACGATAAAACATTTTCTCAGCACAACACAAGGGTGACAACGACGATTTCGAGCCAAAATCCAATCTATGATGTGCGAACCCACATTCTTTTGACTTCGAGGGGGACTTACTTATTTATAACATACACATTTGATATATAGAATTCCAGCCACTTTGGAGCATTATCAGCAATTGCGGCAAACTAACACATGGAGCAGCCATGGGAGCGGCTGAAAGTAGGGCATCCTACACAAAAGAGCTGAACTCCAGAGGTGAAGTGAAAGTGACTGCCCTCGACATCAAGGCAGCATTTGTCGAGTACCATGGAGGGTGTGTCGCGGCTAGGAGGGGTCCTAGCCGGGGGGGGGGGGGGGGGGGGGGGGGGGGGGGGGGAAGAGAGAGAGAGAGAGAGGAGAGAGAGAGAGAGAGAGAGAGAGAGAGAGAGAGAGAGAGAGAGGAGAGAGAGAGAGAGAGAGAGAGAGAGAGAGAGGGAGGGAGAGAGAGAGGACAGGCGCTATCGTCATGGGGAACGGGTCGGGCAGGGTGTGCTGGCCTGGGGCAAGCAGTCGATGAGCTATGGCTAGTCGGCGGGGTAGGCGGGGGCGGGGTGCCCTCTGATCCGGCTGATCACCTGGAACGTGAGGGGGCTGAATGGGCCGGTTAAGCGGGCTCGGGTATTTTCTCATTTGAAGGGGCTGAAGGCGGACGTGGCTATGCTCCAGGAGACCCACTTGGGTGGCGGACCAGGTTCGTCTGAGGAAGGGATGGGTGGGGCAGGTTTTCCACTCGGGATTAGACGCGAAGAACCGGGAGGTTGCGATTCTGGTGGGGAAGAGGGTGGCGTTCGAGGCGTCTGAGGTGGTGGCGGACAAGGAGGGCAGATTTGTTATGGTGAAGGGCAGGCTGCAGGGAGAAAGTGTGGTGCTGGTAAACGTGCATGCCCCGAATTGGGATGACGCTGGCTTTATGAGGCGTATGTTGGGCCTCATTCCGGACCTGGAGGCAGGGGGCCTGATCATGGGGGAAGACTTTAACACGGTGCTGGATCCCCAACTACACCGGTCCAGTTCAAGGACAGGTAGGAGGCCGGCGGCGGCCAAGGTGCTGAGGGGGTTTATGGACCAGATAGGAGGGGTGGATCCCTGGAGGTTCAGGAGGCCGAGGGAATACTCCTTTTTTCTCCCATGTGCATAGGGTTTACTCCCGAATAGATTTTTTCGTCCTGAGCAGGGGATTGATCCCGAGGGTGGAGGATTCCGAGTCTTCAGCCATAGCAATTTCAGACCATGTTCCGCACTGGGTCGATCTGGAGATGGGGGAGGCGCGGGACCAGCGCCCGTTGTGGCGTCTGGACGTGGGGTTGCTGGCTGATGAGGTGGTGTGTAGGAGGGTCCAGGGAAATGTTGAGGGGTATCTTGAGACCAATGACACGGGGGAGGTCCGGGTGGGGATGGTTTGGGAGGCTCTGAAGGCAGTGATCCGGGGGGAGCTGATTTCCATCCGGGCCTGTAGGGAGAGGAGGGAGAGGATGGTGGGGGAGCTCCTGGATGTGGATAGGAGGTACGCGGAGGCCCCGGAGGAGGGATTGCTGGGGAAACAGTGTCGCTTGCAGGCCAAGTTCAAGTTGTTGACCACCAGAAAGGCGGAGACACAGTGGAGGAAGGCGCAAGGCGCGGTTTATGAGTATGGGGAGAAGGCGAGCAGGATGCTGGCGCATCAGCTCCGCAGGCGAGATGCGGCTAGGGAAATTGGTGGAGTGATGGATAAGGGTGGGAATGTATGCGGAAGGGGGCAGAGGTGAACGGGGTCTTTAGGGACTTTTACGAGGAACTGTACCGGTCGGAGCCACCGGTTGGGGGGGGATGGAGAGCTTCATGAACAGGCTTTGTTTCCCAAAGGTGCAGGAGGAGCTGGTGGAGGGGCTGGGGGCGCCAATTGAGTTGGAGGAGCTAGTCAGGGGGATTGGTCAAATGCAGTCAGGAACGGCGCTGGGGCCGGATGGGTTCCCGGTGGAATTTCATAAAAAGTATGTGGATCTGGTGGGCCCCCTGTTGGTGCGAGCCTTCAATGAGGCATGGGAGGGGAGATGGCTTTGCCCCCGACGATGTCACGGGCGCTGATTTCTTTGATCCTGAAGCGGGATAAGGACCCCCTGCAGTGTGGATCATACAGGCCAATCTCGCTCCTCATTGTGGATGCTAAGTTGCTGGCAAAGATCCTGGCCACCAGGATAGAGGACTGTGTGTCAGGGGATGATACACGAAGATCAGACAGGATTTGTCAAGGGAAGACAGCTTAACACGAATGTGCGGAGGTTGTTAAATGTTATTATGATGCCGGCGGTGGAGGGGGAGGCGGAGATAGTGGTGGTGCTAGATGCAGAGAAGGCGTTTGATAGAGTTGAGTGGGGGTACCTGTGGGGGGTGCTGGAGCGGTTTGGATTTGGGGATGGGTTCATCAAATGGGTGAGGTTGCTCTATGAAGCCCCAATGGCGAGTGTAGTTACTAATGGAAGGAGATCAGAGTACTTCAGGCTCTACCGTGGGACCAGGCAGGGGTGCCCCCTGTCCCTCTTGCTGTTTGCACTGGCGATTGAACCTCTGGCTATGGCGTTGAGGGAGTCGGGGAGGTGGAGGGGTCTGGTGGCTGGTGGGGAGGAACATCGGGCATCGCTGTATGTGAACGACCTGCTGCTGTATGTGGCGGACGCAGAGGGGGGAATGCCGGGGGTGATGGAGCTGTTGGCTGAGTTTGGGAGCTTCTCGGGCTATAAGCTGAATTTGGGCAAGAGCGAGGTATTTGTCGTGCACCGTGGTGATCAGGAGGAGGGAATTGGTAGGCTCCCGTTTAAGAGGGCAGTGAAGAGTTTTAGGTACCTGGGGGTGCAGGTGGCCAGGAGTTGGGGGACTCTGCACAAGCTTAATTTTACCAGGCTTGTGGAGCAGATGGAGGAGGAATTTAAAAGGTGGGACATGGTGCCGCTATCACTGGCGGGTAGAGTGCAGTCCGTCAAAATGACGGTGCTCCCGAGGTTCTTGTTCCTTTTTCAGTGTTTGCCCATCTTTATCCCTAGGGCCTTTTTTAGGAGGGTGACTAGCAGCATCATGAGCTTTGTTTGGGCTCATGGGACCCCGAGGGTGAAGAGGGTCTTCTTGGAGCGGGGTAGAGATGGTGGGGGGCTGGCGCTACCCAATCTCTCGGGGTATTATTGGGCGGCCAATGTGTCGATGGTGCGCAAGTGGGTGATGGAGGGGGAGGGGGCAGCATGGAAAAGGTTGGAGATGGCGTCCTGTGGAGGCACAAGCCTGGGGGCCCTGGTAACGGCGCCGTTGCCGCTCCCTCCTACGAGGTATACCACGAGTCCGGTGGTGGCGGCTACCCTCCGCTAAGGGGGAACCATCGGTTCGTCCTGGGGAACATTGATGGGGGGTTCCAGGGTTGGCACAGAGCGGGCATCAGACAGCTGAGGGACCTGTTCATTGATGGGAGGTTTGCGAGCCTGGGAGAGTTGGAGGAGAAATTTGAGCTCCCCTCGGGGAACATGTTCAGGTACCTGCAGGTAAAGGCGTTTGCTAGGCGGCAGGTGGAGGGATTCCCTTTGTTTCCCGCGAGGGGGGTGAGTGACAGGGTGCTTTCAGGGGTCTGGGATGGGAAGATATCTGATATCTACAAGGTAATGCAGGAGGTGGAGGAGGCGTCAGTAGAGGAGCTAAAGGCTAAGTGGGAGGGGAACTGATCGAGGATGGGACATTGCCGGATGCCCTGGAGAGGGTTAATTCTTCCTCCTCATGTGCGCGGCTTAGCCTCATCCAATTCAAGGTGCTGCACCGGGCCCACATGTCCGGGTCTAGGATGAGTAGGTTCTTTGGGGGCGAAGACAGGTGTGTCAGGTGTTCGGGGAGTCCAGCGAACCATGCCCATATGTTCTGGGCATGCCCGGCACTGGAGGAGTTCTGGAAGGGGGTGGCGAGGACGGTGTCGAGGGTGGTAGGATCCAGGGTCAAGCCAGGCTGGGGATTCGCGATTTTTGGGGTTGCGGTGGAGCCGGGAGTGCAGGAGGCGAGAGAGGCCGGTGTTTTGGCCTTTGCGTCCCTAGTAGCCCGGCAGAGGATCTTGCTACAGTGGAAGGATACGAGACCCCCAAGCGTGGAGACCTGGATCAATGACATGGCGGGTTTTATTAAGCTGGAGAAGGTCAAATCCGCTCAGAGGATCGGTACAAGGGTTCTTTAGGCGATGGCTATTGGAGCTCAGAGGGATGATCTTATTGAAACATTCAAGGCCCTGAGGGAACTTGACAGACCGGATGCTGAAAAAATGTTTCTCCTGATGGGAGAGAGATAGTTTAAAGAGGAGTCTCCCATTTAAGATGGAGATGAGGGGGATTTCTTTCTCGGAGAGTTGTTAGTCTGTGGAATTCTATTTCCCATGGAGCTAGGGTCATTGAATGTGTTTTTGCCTCACTTCAAGAGTAGAAAATCTGTTTTTCACCTTTACGTTGCTGGTGGAGTGACACATGGGGCTTGGACAAACACGAGTCATTTCACTTACTGTAACAAAGAGAATTGTACTTTGAATCCAGATATGAAACACAATCAAATTATTTAGTTTCAGAGATTTAAGAAAAATAAAGTTAGGACATTTTTCTACACATGGTTTCAAAATATAAAGCTCAGTTTAAACTGGTGTTGCAAAGTGCGATGCCAAGCTGTGAAAGACAAAGAAATTTCATTTAAAACAATTTTGCAACATTCAAATCTGTTAAGAGAATCCTCACAACACAAATGGTCTTTCTGCTGCTTTTTCATTCTTTCTTACCCAAGGGTGGTGACTCTTGCTGGAATATAGTGCCACAGCGCTACTGCTTCATCCACGTGGCGTTATTGTTGCTCGTGAATAAACAACAGGCTATTCAGCATGAAGGCCATAATTTTGAACCCAATCCTGTCATCTACACAAGTGCACAATCTACCAAGGTCACCGTAAAGCCATCAGAAATAAAGATTTGTATCATGTGAACTAAAAAGTACCTAGCAGTAAACTAATTATATATTTCATTCTTCCAGAAATAGGTGTGCAAGGAGACAGTATTTCTGAGTTCGGGCAAAGTACATACTTGAGTAATTCGAAATGATAAATTATCACGCACAAAGTGTAAAACCACCTTAAAAGAAAATGTACTGTTTTTCCTGCATGTATTATTACCAATGCACTAAATAAGCTTGGTGAAAACTAGGTAATTGTATGCAACCATACAAACCAGAAAATCCCAAGCTTGATTCCAGTTTGTGCAGTTAATTGATTTCAGCGAGGCATTAAGGGGAGATCAGGGCATGCTACAATTGGCTTTGCGGGAATGAAGAATCAATTAGTAATTAATAATAACCTTTATTGTCTCAAGTAAGCTTACATTAACACTACAATGAAGTTACTGTGAAAAGCTCCTAGTTGCCACATGCGGCAACTGTTCAGGTACATTGAGGGAGAATTCAGAATGTCCAATTCACCAAACAAGCACGTCTTTCGGGACGCGTGGGAGGAAATCCGGAGCACCTGGAGGAAACCCACGCAGACATGGGAGAACGTGCAAACTCGCGCAGACAGTGAGCCAAGTCAGGAATCAAACCTGGGACCCTGGAGCTGTGAAGCAACAAGGCTACCCACTGTGCTACCGTGGTGTCCCATATTCTTGTTTCCGATTACTTAAAAATGACTGTGCTGGGTGCTAGGTGCGGATATGATTGAGTTCAATCATGGAGGGTAACACACCCAGAGACTGTTCATACTTGGATCTCACATGAAGAATTACTATCTGGGGATGGCACTGGAGGACTGGTAGAGCCTCTTGAACCGTACCCCATGCACGAGTCATCACCTTCAGAGGGGGAAAAAAGTGGGGTAAATTCATTTAAAACCTTTCTACAATGTGCTGCACCATCACTTCCTTATAACCATGTGACCAAGAAATCTGTTTCCAAGTCTGAGTATTTTTGTACCACTGTAAACCACATTGACAAACATAATTAACTTAAATATAAGTTGTATTTCTAAATGTCATCCAATAATGTTTGAAACTAAAACAACAAGTTGACAGAGCATTAATGCCAACATAATAGCTCCCTTTAAAATTAGGAGTTGTTACTGATGTACAGTAGAATATTTTGGTTACAGCTTCACTCAGCGATACACAACATACACCCTGTTATTTGGCTCATGTGATTTTAAAATGAGAAAGCTGTTTTTAACCTCCCGTTGTGGTTTAAAACTATTTTCATAAATATTTAATCATTTTTGTTTGCAAGTCAAAGCATTGCATCAAAGTAGATTCACACAGATTTTCTTGCTCGGATTCAACCAAGAACAGTATGTTCATCAACTGCCAATTTCTCTCCTCCATTGCTGAAGGTGGTTTCGGCTGAGGTTATTCCACAGATATTTTATATATTTAACCAAAGTTATCATTACCTACATTTGAGCTAAATTAAGTACTGGCAGGCTATTGAACATTGGAGGAATTATGCTGAACCAAATTTGATGTCCCTATTTGATGTCCACACATGCACAATACCCAACACCCTATGGATATGAGGAACCTCGAGCTCATACTTACCCTCTGTAGCTTATGGACACTTAAAGCAGTAGTAGACCCCAACTGAGATCAGCTTGCTAGCTCAAAAGGACTGGGAACCTGCTACTTAGGAATTATAACAGGGAAACAGCTTGTTCGGCTACATCAGTTCATATTCAACTTTTCCACCACACAAGGATCCCTTGAGCCAGCACTCTTCCTACTTTGCTTTAACTCCTTTCCTTCAACCAACTATCTAGCCTACCCTCTTTGTTTCAATTACTCTGGAAGTGTGTTTCACAACCTCGCAAAACTGTTAAGTAAAATGTCTCCTGCTTTCTAACCTAAATTTTAAATCTACACAATTTCATTTCAGATCCTTCAATCACCAGAAAGTCTTTTCTACCTGCTCCATTACTTCATGATTTTAAACACCATCAAATTACCTTTTCTGTTCTAATGAAAACATCCATAATTTTTCCAAGTGTTTCTTCATACCTCATTCCAATAGGCATTCTAGTTAAACTGCACTGTTTTTTAAAAAATCATTATTGGATATGGTCAGCATTTGTTGCCTCTACCAAATTGTCTTTAAAAGTAGCTTGCTAGACCATTTCAGAGAGCAGTTAAGAATCAATCACATTGTGGTGGACCTGGAGTCACATGGACGCCAGACTGGGTAGGGATGACATATTTCCTTCCCCGAGGAACACTGCCGAACAGATGGGTTTTTACGACAACAGGTTCATGGTCATCAATAGACATTTAATTTCAGATTTTGACTGAATTAAAATTTCACCATCTGCCATAGTAGGATTCAAACCTGGGTTCCCAGAGTCTGGATTACTAGCCCAGTGACAATACCATAATGCCACCACTTCCCCCCAACATCTTAGTGTCAAAGGGAAAACTGCAGACAGTAACTCTGCTGTTAAAAAATTATTACACATTGATAGATCTAGACCAACCATAGAATGCAGGGCAGAAGCAGGCCAAAGGCCTGCTCTATCATTCAACGAGATCATGACTGATCTGATAATCCTCAACTCCACTTTCCCACCTTATTCCCCATAAACCTCTATTCCCTTGCTAATTAAAAATCTGTCTAGCCCAGCATTGAACATACTTAATGACGCAGCCTCTTTAGTAAAGAATTCCAGATTCACTACCCTCAGAAGAAATTCCTCATTTCTGTCATAGACGGGAAACCCCTTACTTTGAGATTATGCCCTCTGGCCCTTGACATTACCACAAAGGGAACCAACCTCTCAATATCTACCCTGTCAAGCCCCAAGAATCCTATATGTCCCATTAAGGACACCTCTCATTCTTCTAAACTCCAACGAATACAGGCCCAACCTACTCAACCTCTCCTCATAAGAAAATCCCTCTATACCTGGGATCAACCTAGTGAACCTTATCTGGACTGCCTCCAATGCCAATATGTCTTTCCTTAGATAAGAGGACCAAAAATGCTCACAATCATTCCGAGTGTGGTCTAACTAATGCCTTGTATAGTTTTAGCAGGGCTTCCCTATTTTTAATACTCATTTCATCTGAAATAAAGACCAATGTTCTATTTACTTTCCTTATTACCCAAATTGCATGCTAGCTGTTTGTGATTTATGCACGAGGATGTCCAATCCCTCGGCACTGTAACTTTCTGCAGTCTTTCTCCAGTAAAATATTATGCTCCTTTAGTCTTCCTGCCAGTGACTTCACATTTCCTGCATTATATTCCATCTGCCAAGTTTTTACCCACTCACTTAACCTGTCTATGTCCCTCTGTAGACTGTGTCATCCTCACCATTTGCCTTCCCACCTATTTTTGTGCCATCCGAAACTTGGCAATAGCGCATTCAATTCCCTCATCCACGTCATTGATAGATTGTAAATAATTGTGGCCCCAGCACTGATCCCTGCGGCACTCCACTATTTACTGGTTGCCATCCTGAAAATACCCCTTATCCCAACTCTATCTTCTATTGATTATCCAATCCTCTATCCATTCTAATACGCTACCCATCAAAAACCCCATCATATAACTTTTCTGATGCCCTTTAGCCACTCGATATGCCGTTTAATGCCTTGTGTTCTTGAATCCGCTCTTCCACATCACCTCACTTTTCCATCCAAAGTCTAATAATGTTTTTTTTTTTTTTTTTTTATAAATTTAGAATATCCAATTCATTTTTTCCAATTAAGGGGCAATTTAACATGTCCAATCCACCTAACCTGCACATCTTTGGGTTGTGGGGGTGAAACCCACGCAGACACGGGGAGAATGTGCAAACTCCTCACAGACAGTGACCCAGGGCCGGGATTCGAACCCGGGTCCTCAGCGCCGGAGGCAGCAATGCTAACCACTGTGCCACCGTGCCGCCCCTAATAATGTTTTTAAAATCAAATCAAATTACTGACATAGAATTACATTTACCCCATTCCATCCTCTTCTCAGCATCCACTTTCAGCTTCCTGCGATTCTCAAAATGGTTTGTTGTGCCTTTTATTCCAGCATCATCTGGAACTTTGGACAACACGTTCTCGAGTGCAGAATGCTGCCTAGTGTGGCGTGAGGAGAAATTTGGGGTCATGAGCTCTGAGGCAGCAACGGCTACCATGGACTTCAAGCTGAATGGATCTCATCTGAATGCTCCTGGCTGTGAGACCTCTTTAAATCCATGCTTTTATTTTGTCGGCGGGCATAGCTTAATGTACGGTTCTCTGGAGCCTGATTACTGCTGCAAAACAAGCCAGGGAAAAGATTTTGTAAAGAAGAAACCCTGTCTTTTCATCAATTCCCCAAGAGCTCAACTCCTATTCCTGACGCCCGTCATCAACTGCAGCCCCCTCCCTCCCAATTGTAACTGAAGCTCCACCCACTCTACAACCAAATTTTCAAGCTGAGATCACATGAAATCTGAAACATTAAAATTACATCAGGAAAAAGTTAGAGAAGCACTGCTCCTGCCCTCTACTCACCAGAATCTTATTGGACATCACTATTCATTTCTAACTGCTGAGAAAGTGACTTTAATTACAGTTTAGTTTTCTACCTTCTAATTACTTTAACCCAATTTACTGCCTTACCATTAATTCCATAGCCGTCAATCATCTCCATGTTCCAGGTGTAGTAGGTACCTTTCTGAAAGTCTATGCATACCTCCTCTGCTACATTTCCCTCGTTCACCGTTTCCATCGCTTTCTTGAAGAATTCCATCAGATTTGACACACAAAACCTTCCCTTATGAACACCATGTTGGGCGATATGGTTTAGTATTGCACAGAGTAGTGAATCTACTCATTGGGTCACCAGTATAATGTAGCAATCTTTCCAATGTCAGATTGCATCTGCTGGTGGGGGTCACCAGTATACTGTCGCAATCTTTCCAATGTCAGATTGCATCTGCTGGTGGGGGTCACCAGTATACTGTCGCAATCTTTCCAATGTCAGATTGCATCTGCTAGTGGTACCTCCCATCTGTAAGCCAGAAGGTGATGGGTTCAAGCCTCACTTTGGAATCTCAGCATATAATCTGTAACCCTATTTCACTAGTGCTTAAATTGTTGAAGATGTGATCTTTCACAATAGGCATTAAAATCATGGCCTGTACCCCTGTGGAGATTAAATAAGGCATGTATTTATGCAGTGCCTTTCATAATTTCAGAACATCCCACAAAGCACTGTGCAGCCAATGCAGCGTCTTTTGAAATGTAGTCATTCCTGCAATGCAAGAAACGAGACAGCCAATTGGCACCCAGCAAGGTTTTACAAACAGCTATCTGGTAATGACTGGATAACCAGGTTAGTGACATGGGCAGAGGGATAAATACTAACCAGGACAACAGGGATACCTCCACTGAGAGACAGTGCCACAGGATCTTTCACATCAACCTGAAAGCAGTTGAGGCCTCGTTTTAATGTCTCATCTGAAAGACAGTACCTTTGATGGTGTAGCACTCTCTCATTACTGCACTGGAGAGTCAGCCTAGATTTAGACTTTTAGGACCTGAACCCACAGCTTTCTGAATCAGGAGAGTGTACTATCTACTGAGACATAGGAATGTAAAAAGATCCAATGGCACTTTTTTGAAGAACAGCAGAGAGATTGCACGACCAACCTCAAGGTAATGGTTTCATTCATCTTACTACTGTTTGTGGGATCAACTACTGAATTTACCAACAACCTAATAGTGACTACATTACAAAAGTATTTATCGGTTGCCAAGTGTTTTTAGGTGTCATCAGGTCCTGAAAGGCGTATATGCAAATGGCAGCTCTCTTACTCCTGCTTACCAAACTTCACAAAGAACAGAACCAGTAGGAAATACATTAAATTAGTTCAAGATAATCACCCAGCAACAAGTTTGCACTAGTCTTGATATCTGCTGCATGGGAACATTGGAGCAAAGAGTATGCCATTCAACCAGCTCCACCATTCAATTAGATCATGGTTGATCATTGCCACCTTCCTGTGTTATCCCAATGTTCGTAACCAGAAACCTATTGATTTCAGTCACGAACATGCTCAATGATTGAGCTTCCTCAGCTCTCTGCATTAGAGAATTCCAAAGACTCACCACCCTCAGTGAAGAAATTCCTCCTCATCTCAAGTATTAAATGGCCTGCTCCTAAATCAGACACTGTCTCTTCGGGCTCCAGCCTGCTCCTAAATCAGAGACTGTCTCTTCGGGCTCCAGACTCACCAGCCAGGGAAAACATCCTATCTACATCTACTCTGTCAGGCCCTGTAAGAACGCTACGTTTCAACGAGATCAATTCTCATTCTTCTGGCTGTCTTCCACTCTCCATGGAGCAACACCTAAGCAAAGATATGTTGCAATAAGTGGGGTGGTTGGTTGGGGCAATAGAACATAGAACATTACAGCTAGTTTCTATTTTCTACACTGCTTCAGGCAGTTTTCACTCCTTTAAAAGTCTTGTCTAAAAGATTTAGCATTTTCATGGAGGAAGTGAAGATTGTTATATTTACAACCTGGATTTTGTATTTGCCAATCTAAATTCTGAGATTCATGGGTAATAAGCTGATTTAATGTCATTATTCCATGACACAAATACTTGCACAACACACAACTAACTGGTTAGCTTTATTCCATGTGCAATGCCACAGATCAATTGTTTTCTCAATAGATTTATTTTAGCAAATCACATACAAAGTTCACTCCAACACTAATTCAGCAGTTTGCATGGATCCAATCGGTAAATTCCCACAACAATCTGAAATGACTCATCAACTTTGAGAGACATAAATACATCAACAACACATGAATATAATTCCTACAAACGTAGGAAAAAACACTATCAATAATCAAACCAAAAAGGTGAGAGAGGCAACCAAAGTTTACTTGAAGAGGTGGGTTTTAAGGGGTTCATGTAAGAAGGAGGGGACAGACAGCGGGTTTACAGAACTAACTCCAGGGAGCAGGGACGAGGCTGCTGAAGTTATAGTCACCGACAGTGGAATCACAGGAGAGGGGAACTTACAAGACCAGAGTCAGTGGAGTAGAGCGTTTGTGGAGCACAATCTTAATTGGGTTGAAACACAATAATGAATTTTCTGTTTGAAGCCTTGGAACACAGAGCAAAAGTCAGTCACCAAAGACAGGATGACAGCATAATCATGATTTGGTACAGGATAGGTTAGAGAGGAAAAAAGTCTAATGACCACCATGAAACCATTGCCAGTTGTCATAAAAACCCACCTGGTTCATTAATGTGAACCTTACTTCCTTTAGGGAAGGAAATCGGTCGCCCTTATCTGATCTGCCCTATATGTGATTCCAGGTCCAATGTGGTTGACTCTGAAATGCCCTCAGGGATGGCAAATAAATGCTGGCTCAGCCAATGATGCTCACATTCCATGAATGGATAATTTTTTTAAATGCAGAAAATAATGGGCTCAGAAATACAGTTGTGTTAACTGGGATTGAGCAGAGTCTGATTTGTTAAACCCCTTCCGGCCAGTTGGTGAATGAAACGACCAGAAGTCCAAAGATGTGCGGGTTAGGTAGATTGGCCATGCTAAATTGCCCGTAGTGTCCTAATAAAAGTAAGGTTGGGGGGGGGGGGGGGGGGGGGGTGTGTGTGTGTGTGTGTGTGTGTGTGTGTGTGTGTGTGTGCGTGCGTGGGGTTACATGTATAGGGTGGATACGTGGGTTTGAGTAGGGTGATCATGGCTCGGCACAACATTGAGGGCCGAAGGGCCTGTTCTGTGCTGTACTGTTCTATGTTCTATGTTCTAGAAGTCAATCTTTACTCAGTTTGAGATTTATTCACAAAGTGAGACATTACAAATGTATAGCACCTAACTCTACCACCACCAAGTGTTTCTTCATATTTTGTTGAGTAAACAAAAATCATGAATAAAATAAATTAATTAGCTAATTAACAGCCACTTAAAGGGGTACTGTAACTAAAACAGAATCATCAACAAAAACGTAGCAAATTAACATATTTATCAGGGCTGATAAGGATACAGGCTCCTTTGAGCCCGAATTGAACCAGCTGTGCACAAGTACTTATCCAATGTGTGCCCCCCATCTGTATACACTTAACCTTCATTTCTATACTTAACATGGTTCAACCATTACTTCAGGCTCTACCGTGGGACCAGGCAGGGGTGCCCCCTGTCCCCCTTGCTTTTTGCACTGGCAATTGAACCTCTGGCTATGGCGTTGAGGGAGTCGGGGAGGTGGGGGGGTCTGGTCCGGGGTGGGGAGGAACATCGGGTATTGCTGTATGCGGACGACCTGCTGCTGTATGTGGAGGACCCAGTGGGGGGGAATGCGGGGGCGATGGAGCTGTTGGCTGAGTTTGGGGGCTTCTCGGGCTATAAGCTGAATCTGGGTAAGAGCGAGGTGTTTGTAGTGCACCCGGGTGATCAGGAGGAGGGAATTGGTAGGCTCCCGTTTAAGAGGGCAGTGAAGTTTTAGGTACCTGGGGATGCAGGTGGCCAGGAGTTGGGGGACTCTCCACAAGCTTAATTTTACCAGGCTTGTGGAGCAGATGGAAGAGGAATTTAAAAGGTGGGACATGGTGCCGCTATCGCTGGCGGGTAGAGTGCAGTCCGTCAAAATGACGGTGCTCCCGAGGTTCTTGTTCCTTTTTCAGTGCCTGCCCATCCTTATCCCTAGGGCCTTTTTTAGGAGGGTGACTAGCAGCATCATGAGCTTGAGTTGGGCACATGGGACCCCGAGGGTGAAGAGGGTCGTCTTGGAGCAGGGCAGAAATGGTGGGGGGGCTGGCGTTACCCAACCTCTCGGGGTATTATTGGGAGGCTAATGTGTCGATGGTGCGCAAGTGGGTGATGGAGGGGAGGGGGGCAGCATGGAAAAGATTGGAGATGGCGTCCTGTGGAGGCACAAGCCTGGGGGCCCTGGTAACGGCGCCGTTGCCGCTCCCTCCTACGAGGTATACCACGAGTCCGGTGGTGGCAGCTACCCTCAAGATTTGGGGGCAGTGGAGGCGACATGGGGAGGGGGTGGGGGGGGGGGGGGGGGGGAGTGGGGTCTCAATGGAGGCTCCGCTAAGGGGGAACCATCGGTTCGTCCCGGGGAACATTGATGGGGGGTTCCTGGCACAGAGCGGGCATCAGAAAGCTAAGGGACCTGTTCTCTGACGGGAGGTTTGCGAGCCTGGGAGAGTTGGAGGAGAAATTTGAGCTCCCCTCGGGGAACATGTTCAGGTACCTGCAGGTAAAGGCGTTTGCTAGGCGGCAGGTGGAGGGATTCCCTTTGCTGCCCGCGGGGGGGGTGAGGGACAGGGTGCTTTCGGGGGTCTGGGTCGGGGATGGGAAGGTATCTGATATCTACAAGGCAATGCAGGAGGTAGAGGAGACGTCAGTAGAGGAGCTAAAGGCTAAGTGGGAGGGGGAGCTGGGGGAGCAGATCGAGGATGGGACATGGGCGGATGCCCTGGAGAAGGTCAATTCTTCCTCCTCATGTGCGCGGCTTAGCCTCATCCAATTCAAGGTGCTGCATCGGGCCCATATGTCCGGGACTAGGATGAGTAGGTTCTTTGGGGGTGAAGATAAGTGTGTCAGGTGTTTGGGGAGTCCAGCGAACCATGCTCATATGTTCTGGGCATGCCCGGCACTGGAGGAGTTCTGGAAGGGGGTGGCGAGGGCAGTAGGATCCAGGGTCAAGCCAGGCTGGGGACTCGCAATTTTTGGGGTTGCGGTGGAGCCGGGAGTGCAGGAGGCGAGAGAGGCCGGTGTTTTGGCCTTTGCGTCCCTAGTAGCCCGGCAGAGGATCTTGCTACAGTGGAGGGATGCGAGACCCCCCCCAAGCGTGGAGACCTGGATCAATGACATGGTGGGTTTTATTAAGCTGGAGGTGGTCAAATTTGCCCTGAGAGGATCGGTACAAGGGTTCTTTAGGCGGTGGCAGCCTTTCCTCGATTTTCTGGCTCAAGGATAGGAAACTAGGTCAGCAGCAGCAGCAACCCGGGGGGGGGGGGGTTTGACTATGTTTATTTTATTTTATTTATTTTCAAGTTCTTTTGTTGTTTACCAGGTTTGGGGGGGTGGGGGGGGCTCGATACATGCGTTGGTACGGTCTTGGGGGTGTTATGCTTATTATGTTGTTTTATTGTTGTTTATTACTGTTTGTTGTTATATATTTTGTAAAGAATTTTCAATAAAAATTTTATTTAAAAAAAAAACATGTTTCAACCATAGACATGGGCAAGAGGCATGGATCCTTGGCAAGCACACAAAGAGTTTGTGATGCTGTGCTCAAGATGATGGTTTTGGTCTTCTCGCGAGAAGTAGCAGTGGCTCATCCAAGTCTGACAACAATGGTCATCAAGAGGGGAGAAAGAGTAAAATATTTTCCATTTAAAAAAAGGGAAGAAAGAGCAGACATGACTGGGTAACAGGGGGGGGGGGGGGGGGGGGGGGGGGGGGGAATAATGCAGAGAGAAGTAATGAGCTTGGATCTGGAGCAGCTGCAAAAATGCATTTGCAAACAAAGGAGGAATCCAAGTTCCAGAGGCACAACATTGAATAAGAGGCATAGCCTGGACATAAGAAGTTTCCCAGTTTACTCCAAATGCCTTTTAATGGATGGATCAGATATTACCACAACAGGCACATCTTAATGTGACTGTCAATATTAAATTAGCTAAAGACCCATCAGTCTTCAGGTGTAAAATTTCATTGCATCGACAATCTCACCAAACACTGAACCACATTGCAGATGATTCAACAGAAATTGACTTTTTTAGTCTTCCTCTATGGGTCTGGTAAGTAAAGGTGCAAATCCTTGGGCCTCCCCAAATTTTGACAGTTTACCCAGTAGAGGTGATGATCACTAGTCTTTGTGACGTCTCCAATGCTATAGTGAATAGATATTGTGCATTTCCATCCTTTCCTGCTGCAGATTCATTCACACTAACACACTACACTCCTTGACTGTACACTAGTTTCACACTTAAGTGATGTTTCAACGAAGACAAACCCGAGGGCAGCATGGTGGCTAGCATTGATGCCTCACCAGGCGAAGGTCTCAGGTTTGATCCCAGCTCTGGGTCACTGCCCATGTGCAGTTTGCACATCCTCCCTGTGTTTGCAGGGTTTCACCTCCACAACCCAGGTTAGGTGGATTGGCCACGCTAAATTGCCCCTTAATTGGAAAAATATAAATTGGGTATTCTAAATTTATTTTAAAAACAAAGACAAGCCCAAACTACTTGTGTCTTCCAGATAAAACCTTAAAGTGAGATCCCATCTATCCTCCCAAGTAGACATAAGAGAATGCCATAGCACAATGTTAAGTATCCTAATCCGCATTTATCCAACTACCAAGAAAAGACATCGTACCGAGCATAAATTAGTTGCATTTGCAAAGGGACCCACACTGATTACGCTTCAAAAAAAAAGTACAGCTACAAAGTACTTGTGCCATTCCGAGGGCATAAAATACACTATATAATTGCAATAACTTGCATTTATACAGGACCCGAATTAAACATTAATGTATTTTAGTGTGATCAGGCAAAAATCGACAATTAAAATTAGAGATACTTTGGTGATGTGGTTAAGGAATAAATGTAGGCCATGAGAACAGCAAAGACTTTCCTGCTCTTCAAAATTGGGGTCTTTTAAGTCCACACAACAGAGCAGATGGCCTGTTACCTGTTCATCCAAAAGACTACCCACAACAGTGCAGCATTCTCTTAGGGTTGCACTATGGTAAGTCCTGGTGAACCAAACATTTGGTCAAAGTCGAACCAGAGAGTTAGATTTTAAGCAATGTCTTAAAAGAGGAGAAGAGGAAAAGATCACGGAGAACGGAATTCCAGGGCTTAAGACCCAAACTGTTTGAAGGCACAGACACCAAGAGTGGGCAAAACCAGTGGTGAAGAGAAAAGGCCAGAGTTGGAAGAACACAATTCTCAGAAGGTTGTAAGGCAGAAGAAGGTTGTAGAGATAGAGAGAGACAAGGTTATAAAGGAATTTGAACACACAAGATATACAAATCACCTTTTCTTTACTTAATTATCAAGGCATCCCAGTCAGGCCTGATGTGACCTTCATTGGAGGATAAAATACAGATGCTGGGAATCTGAAAGTAGAAACACGGCACGTTACTGTTTCAGGTGTTGAGCTGAAACGTTAACTTGTCTGTTTCCTCCACAAATACGGACTTATTTTCTAATATTTTCGGATCCTACTCTCACCGTACATTCACGCTCAAACACATCTTGTAGAAACCATGAACGTGATCTGGAACACAAGCTGTGCTGACTTTCAAGGTCAAAGGGCCAACCAACGCCTACTCTCTCGGCTAAAACCTGAAAAATGGCAGTTGGGATAGGGGTACCGAAAGCGGCTGATGTTGGCGGCAGCCAAACCCGAATCCAAAGGAAAGGGAGCAGTTACGGGAGGGGCGGGGGAAGAGACAGAACCGGGAGCCGTCATCAGAGGTATTTAACCCCTTGTACTCGCTATATTTGATGGTACAGGGGAAGGCGAGTGCCAGTTTGCTCCGTGTTCCCGTTACTCGTAGCGGCTTAATCTACCGGCTACCGCCGCAGTGACCGGGCATCTTGCCCGAGGCCTGCCGGCTAGGCCCCGGGCTCAATCTGCCCACTTCACTCCCGCCGGCCCACCAAAGCCAGCTGAGCAGCTGTCGACTCGGGTCGATCCCGAGCCATCGGCTACACGCCAAGCAACATTACCTAATTTGACCGCCGCGTCCGCCATGCACCGCTCCGCCTTCTTGGTTACTTCGGCCTCCGACATCTTAGATTGCCCAGGAGCCAACTCTCGCAAGAACTGGAAGCGAGGGGGAGTGAGGGGGCGGGGCCACAGGGCACGGGGGCGGGGCCATGGTTCTAGTCACGTGGCCAGATGGAGACGAGGCGGGCAAATTCCATCATTTTTATAAATTTGGACTACCCAATTCATTTTTTCCAGTTAAGGGGCAATTTAGCGTGGCCAATCCACCTACCCTGCACATCTTTGGGTTGTGGGAGTGAAACCCATGCAAACACGGGGAGAATGTGCAAACTCCACACGGACAGTGACCCAGAGCCGGGATTGAACCTGGGACCTCAGCGCCATGAGTCTGCAGTGCTACCACTGCGCCATCGTTCTGCCCCGCAAATTCCATCATAAGCCTTCATACACCATTAATTAAAAATCCACACAACACAAGAGCAGCATGGCGGCGCAGTGGTTATCACTGCTGCCTCACGGCGCCGAGGTCCCAGGTTCAATTCAGGCCCCAGGTCACCGTCCATGGGGAGTTTGCGCATTCTCCCCGTGCTTGCGTTGGTCTTGCCTCCACAACCCAAAGATGTGCAGGCTAGTTGGATTGGCCACGCTAAATGTCCCTTAATTGAAAAAAATGAAATGGGTACTCTAAATTGATTTTTAAAATTCCACAACGTGATGTTCCTACCCATCAATATCTCTGAATCATAGAAGGCTTGCAGCACAGAATGAGGCCAGAAGGAACTCACCAAGGCTCCTTAGGCAGCATCTTCCAAAGCCCCGACCATCTAGAAGGGCAGATACATGGGAACACCGCCACCTGGAAGCTCCCCTCCAAACCATTCACCATCCTGGCTTGGAAATATATCTCCATTCCCTCACTGTCGCTGGGTCAAAATCCTGAACTCCCTAACAGAACAGCATTGTGGGTGTATCTGCACCACAGAGACGGCAGCAGTCCAAGAAGGCAGCTCATCGCCGCCTTCTCATGGGCACTAAATGCCGGCCTAGCCAGCAAAGCTCACATCCCATAAAAATGAATTTCAAAATAATAATCATCATAATATTGAGTCTTGTACCATGTCTCTTGTGAAAACAATTTAGCTGGTTTCAATCTTCTGCCCTTTTACCCAAAGCCCTGCAGATTTCTCCTCTTCTGATTCTTGCCAAATTGCCTTTTCAAAACCTTTGTTATGACTCTCCGCTACCCACTCAGGCAGGCAATCCGAATTGCTTAAATAAAAGCAAAATGCTGCCGATGCCGGAAATCTGAAATGACAACACAGTTCAAGAGAAACCCTAGAGGTCTGGTATCATCTGTGGATTGAGAAACAGATTTAACATTTTAAGTGCAGAACTTCTTCAGAACTGGAGAATGATCCTTGAGAAAAGGCATATTTAACTCAAAATGTTAGCTCTCGTCTCTCTTTCCACGGATGTTGCCAGACCTGCTGAGTTTTTCGAGCACTTCCTGTTCCTGTTTTTATTTCCAATCACCAGTTGCACAGAAAAAAGTTTTCCTCAAGTTGCTGTTGGTTCTTTTGCCAATCACCTCAAATCAGTGTGCTCCGGTTCTCTGTCCTTCCTTCAATGGAAACAATTTATCTCTCTACTTTTGCCGAGACTCCTCATGAAAAGTCTTTTTTAAGTTTTCTCTCAAATTTCTCTTCCCTAAAATCTCCAGTTGTCCAATCTATCCATCTATCTCAATTCCCTCAACTGTGGAGTTTCGAGGCCAGCACGGTGGCCTAGTGGTTAGCACAGCTGCCTCACGGCGCTGAGGTCCCAGGTTCGAATCCCGGCTCTGGGTCACTGTCCGTGTGGAGTTTGCACATTCTCCCCGTGTCTGCGTGGGTTTCGCCCCCACAACCCAAAAAAATGTGCAGAGTAGGTGGATTGGCTACGCTAAATTTCCCCTTAATTGGAAAAAATAATTGGGTAATTTAAAAAAAAAAACTGTGGAGTTTCTTGGGCAGCATGTGGAACAGTGGCTAGCACTGGGATTGCAGCGCTGAGGACCTGGGTTCGAATCCCAGCCCTGGGTCACTGTCCGTGTGCAGTTTGCACATTCTCCCCATGTCTGCGTGGGTTTCACCCCCACAACCCAAAGATGTGCAGGGTAGGTGGATTGGCCACACTAAATTGCCCCTTAATTTGAAAGAAAAATAATTGGCTACTCTAAATTTTAAAAAAAATCTGTGGAGCTCCTTTAAGATTGGGCACTGGCCAGGGCGGAACATCTAATCAGGCTCCCCTACAGGATGATGCCATCTTCTATACTGAATTCTTGACATTTAGATAGGAAGGGCTTCAAGTCCTCCGTAGGGCACCCTTGGGTTCTGCCACTTAGGATCACGGGGCGTCGTTTTGCCAACTTGGGATCTTGCTGGGTCCATGTCTAGATCTGCCTGGCGGTCACAGACAGGGTGTCCATAGAATTCAAAGTCACGATGATGTCATCCGTTCTTGGCTGGGGTGGGGGGGGGTGGGGGTGGCGAGGTTGGGGGCAACAATAAGCGACTCAGGGCGTCAGCATTGACTCTGTACGTTCCCGGGCGGTGCTCAAATGAGTATGCATATGCCACAAACAAGAGTGCCCAGTGCTGAATCCGAGTCATGGTGATGGGTGGGAACATCATGTCCACCTTAAAAAGGCCCAACAAAGGGCAGCATGGTGGCCTAGTGGTTAGCACAACCGCCTCACGGCGCTGAGGTCCCAGGTTCGATCCCGGCTCTGGGTCACTGTCCGTGTGGAGTTTGCACGTTCTCCCCGTGTCTGCGTGGGTTTCGCCCCCACAACCCAAAAATGTGCAGAGTAGGTGGATTGGCCACACTAAATTGCCCCTTAATTGGAAAAAATAATTGGCTAATCTAAATTTATTTTTAAAAAAGGCCCAACAGTGGAGTTTGCACATTTTCCCCATGTCTGCGTGGGTTTCACCCCCACAACCCAAAAGATGTGCAGGTTAGGTGGACTGGCCACGCCAAATTGCCCCTCAATTGGAGAAAAAATAATTGGGTACTGATGTGTTGGGTATGCTGGGTCTGCGAGGACTGCGTTTACCATAGCAGTGAGAGAGACAGGCTTCGAACACTTGGAGAAATGCAACTCTATTTTATTGAACTAACAACTGTTAAACATACTTGAACTGTGGGTTGACACTATGCTGAGTTGACTGGAGACCTGAGGCTAACCTGACCAGACTATCTTGCTACCACATGGTGGATGTTCGTGTTGTTGCTACAGGGGCTCTGGCTGTCTCAGAGGCTGCATCCCAAGAGAGCGGGAAAACTAGTGCCCTCTGGCTTTATAGTGGCCGTGTCCTGTCTGGTGATTGGCTGCTGTGTTCTGTGTGTTAATTGGTCATCCTGTGTGTCAATCAATGTCTGTCTATGCACCATTATATACTTGTGTGTATATTATGACAGGTACTCTAAATATTTTTTTTTAAAGGCCCAACAGAAAGCAGCTAAAGCATGAGAGGGGCAGATAGAACGGGAGAGAGGGGGGGGGGGAACAACTCATTCTAAGAGGAAGGAAAAGCAAACCACTGGGGGAGGGGGGGAGGGAAGAGACAGGGGACAATAGAGGAGAACCAGGGAGGCTGGGGGGGGGGGGGGGGGGGGGGGGGGAGGCAGGGAAATGTTAACCAACCTGACATCCATAGGAACAGAGAAAAAGAAGAACACAGGCGGAGGACGGGAGGGCCAGATGAAGCGGCAACACGTACGAGAAGACAATGGCGGCGAATTCCGACCAGGAGAAGTGAGGGGCACCAGACCCACTCGAGGATTGCCCTCCGGAAGTGCCTTGCCGGCACTAACGGATGCCTACTTACATATATATATAGATATATCATATCCTGTGTAAATAAAGGCAAAATATACTCTGTGCAAAAATCCAATAAAAACATTTTTCAAAAAAGGCTCAACAGGGTTTATGGCCCGTGATTATCGTGAAATGACAGCCGCAAGTATATGGATGGAATTTCTTCACTTCAGATATCACAACCAGACCCTTTTTCTTGATTTATGTTAGTGTCACTCTGCATCTGCCAGGGTTCATGACACATATGCAAATGGTCGCTTGGTGTCATTGTCCCAATGATGGGAGAGGACTGCTCCTACTCTGTAGGGAGAGGCATCGCATGCGGTCTTGTGGGATCATAGTGCACCAAGATGTTGGACAACAACAGCTGTTGCTTCACTTTTGTGACTGCTTCGTCCTGTGGTGCCTGCCCGACCACTTCTGGTTTTTCTTCAGCAACACATGTTGGGGTGCCAGTGAGGTGGTCAGGTTGGGGATAAATTTCCCCAAATAATTGATGAGGCCGAGGAACGACTTAAATTCCATCATGTTTCGAGGGGCTGGAACTTATTTATGGCCTTCAGGCCCACCGCTAGAGGGGGCAGGCCATCCTTGTCGACGTGGTATCAGAGCGATGTCACCTCGCCCACCTGAAACGTGCACTTTTCCCATTTGAGATGGACGCCTTCGTCTGAGAATTGTCTCAGGACTTCCTTCAAGTTTCCCAGGTGTTCTTTGTCGATGGCTCCTGTGATTACCACATCGTCTAGGCACACTGCCACTCTAGGCAGCCCTTGAAGGATATTTTCAATTACGCAGTGAAAGATGGCGCTCGCTGTTGAGACACCAAAAGGCAGCCAGGTATATTCTTATAACCCCTTACAGGTGTTAATGGTGACAAACCTCCTGGATACCATACTGAGCTCCAGTTAGAGGTACGCATGGCTCACGTCCAGCTTGGTAAACAGGGCCCTCAGCCAATTTTCTGTAGTACCGGTATGCGGTACCGGTCAAGGCGGGAGGCCCTGTTGACAGTTTCGAGCGGCTAGTTATGAGACGGATCACTGCTAGCCTCCCAGACGGTCTCGATCCACTGCAGTTTGCCGATCACTGCAACCGATCCACAGCAGACGCTATTTCACTGGCTCTGCAATCAACACACGAACGCCCCGACAACAAGGACACCTACGTAAGACTGCTGTTCATAGCCTACAGCTCCGCCTTCAACACCATTATCCCAACAAGACTAATAACCAAACTCCACAATCTTGGACTTGACCCCTCCCTCTGCAGCTGGATCCTTGACTTCCTCACCAACAGACCGCAATCTGTCAGGATCGGCAACAGCATCTCCTCCACAATAGTCCTCAACACCGGAGCCCAGCAAGGGTGTGTGCTCAGTCCTCTACTGTACTCCCTATACACCCATGACTGTGTGGCAAGATTTAACTCCAGCTCAATCTATAAGTTTGCGGATGATACGACTGTGGTGGGCCGTGTCTCAAACAATGATGAATCATACTGTAGGAGGGAGATAAATTACTTGGTTGCATGGTGTACCAAAAGCAACCGCTCTTTAAATGTTGGAAAGACCAAGGAACTGATCATCGATTTCAGGAAGCGTAGCACGACACACACTCCCATCTACATCAAAGGCTCCAAAGTGGAGATGGCCTTAGCTTTAAGTTCCTGGGGGTCACCATCACCAACAGTCTGTCCTGGTCCACTCACATTGATGCAACAGCCAAGAAAGCCTAACAACATCTCTCCTTCCTACGGAAGCTAAAGAAATTCAGCATATCTGCATCGACTCTCACAAACTTCTACAGATGTGCAATAGAAAGCATCCTATCCTGCTGCATCACAGCCTGGTATGGCAACAGCTCGGTCCAAGATCGCAAGAAGCTGCAGACTGTGGTGAACTCAGCCCAATGCATCATACAAACTTGCCACCCCCACAAAGATTCTGTATACACCTCTCGCTGCCTCACGAAGGCAGACAGCATTATCAGAGACCCCTCCCAACCAGGCATTGCCTTCTTCCAGATCCTTCCATCAGGCAGAAGGCACAGAAGTCTGAAGACTCGCACATCCAGACACAGGAACAGCTTCTTCCCCACAGCTACAAGACTCCTCAATGACTCCCCCTCGGACTGATCTGTTCCCTGTAAGAACACTATTCACGACACCCTATGTTGCTCTTGCTCATGTATTTGCTTTGCTTGCTTTGTTTGGCCCCTTGTTCCGCATTGTAACCAATCACTGTTTTGTCGATGTACCATTTGTCAATGTACTCTGTCGATTATTCTTGTGTCTACTATGTACATACTGTGTACATTCCTCGGCCGCAGAAATATACTTTTCACTGTACTTTGGTACATGTGACAATAAATCAAATCAAAATCAAGTCAAATCAGTCAATTATAGTTTTCGCAAAGGCAGATCACCTTGTTGGGTTTTAGTACTGGAATCCATTTTGCATTCCATGCCGGGCATATTATGCTAAGGTGCTGCAGATGCCCAAGTTCAACCTCTACCTTGGTGAGCAAAGCATAGGGGACTGGTCGTGCCCCGAAATATTTTGACAGGGCCACTGTGTCCATATGCTATTAGGAGACATCAAACCACCCGTTGCCCATGGGCGACCGGGGTCACAATGGTTCCTGCGCTTTGTAGAGGCTCCCCCGTGTAGGTGGCCAAACTGGCTCTGGTGTTGTGCATGCACAGGGGCGTGATGCCAACTCAGCGACAGCTAAAGTCCCCACCATGGAGATGGGAGATCCCATGTCCACTTTCATTTCCAAGTGGTCACCGTTGACCCAGAGTTTAAGTTTGTTAGGGGCAACTTTGGGGGTGGCGATGCAGTTCAATTGCATTAGTTCATCCTTTTCGGGCTGGTAGATTTGCAGGGCCCGGGCCTGAGGTGGCTTTGGCTTTCAGCCCGGGCGGTAAACATACTGACGATTTTGGCAGCCTTGCCCTGGGGCGTAACCTTCTGCCACAGGATTATGGTAGAATAATGGAGTGTAGATTTATTTGTTCTTAAGGGCAGCATGCTAGCATTGTGGATAGCACAATTGCTTCACAGCTCCAGGGTCCCAGGTTCGATTCCCGGCTGGGTCACTGTCTGTGTGGAGTCTGCACATCCTCCCCGTGTGTGCGTGGGTTTCCCCCGGGTGCTCCGGTTTCCTCCCACAGTCCAAAGATGTGCAGGTTGGGTGGATTGGCCATGATAAATTGCCCTTCGTGTCCAAAATTCTATGATCTATGATTAACCTAGGACAAAAGTTCGGCACAACATCGTGGGCCGAAGGGCCTGTTCTGTGTTGTATTTCTCTATGTTCTAGGTACAGCACTCTCGTCACTGCTCCCCAAAGTCTTCTGGGGAAGCTTCTCCAACAGTCCTGGAGTTTCGCAGCCATTAGCCCATGTTCTTGTGTGCCATGGGTGAATAATGACCAGGTGGTGGGTGGGGCGCAGAGGTACTGTCGACAAGGTCTCTGGTTTTATTATACGGGGAAGGTCCAACACTGAGCACGCTGCAGTACATTGAACCTTGGAGTTCCTGGGCCACTTTTCGGCATTTTCCAAGGACAGTGCCAGTTCTATGTCTCTTTTAAGATAAAGGGCCGGAGGGCAGCACGATGGCACAGCGGTAGCACTGCAGTCTCATGGCGCCGAGGTCCCAGGTTTGATCCCGGCTCTGGGTCACTGTCCATGTGTTGTTTGCACATTCTCCCCGTGTCTGCGTGAGTTTCACCCCCACAACCCACAACCCAATAGGATTGAACACCTATCTAAATTGCCCCTTAAATGGAAAAAAAAATTGGGTACTCTTAAATTTATTTAAAAAAAGATAAAGGGCGGGTTCAGCAAGCAGTTTTCTCTGTGTCGTGAAGTTGTTTATCCCATCAGCTGGTCCTATAGCATCTCTGGCTGGGATGGTGCATACTTGTAGTGCTCGGCCAGTTTCCTGAGCCTGATCAAGAACTCCGTTACAGGCTCTCCAGGGAGCCTTCCGGCTGTATTAAACGACTGGTTTGCCACTAAGTCCACCGGTTTGGTAAACGTTTTTGATTCTGGGAATTTTGGGAAAGTCAGGCTCTTAATGATGCCAAATGTCTGGAACCCACTGGCAGACAAGAGGTTTACCTTCTATCGGTCGTCTACCTCTATGCCATTTGCATGAAAGAAATAGCACATTCTTTAAGTCTACTGGGGCTAATCCTCCACATTCGCATCATATGGCTCGCATTCCCCAAATAACTGCATGTCCTGGCCCCCTTCGTACACATCTTACTGGAGTTGTTTTTCTTTTAAGCAGAGCTGTCCAGAATCCCGTTCTTGCTCCTTGTCGCCAGTGTAGTAATCCAGGACACATGAAGACAAAGGTTAAACCAATTTTTTTTAATTTTTTTAAAATTTAGATTAGCCAATTATTTTTTCCAATTAAGGGGCAATTTAGCGTGGCCAATCCACCTACTCTGCACATTTTTGGGTTGTGGGGGCGAAACCCACGCAGACACGGGGAGAACGTGCAAACTCCACATGGACAGTGACCCAGAGGCGGGATCGAACCTGGGACCTCAGCGCCGTGAGGCGGTTGTGCTAACCACTAGGCCACCGTGCTGCCCTTAAACCAATTTTATTTTAACTCAAAAGTAAAGCCTCACCCTCCACTAGTGACCCAGTCCGGGACTAACAGTAACTCCCAGTCCGGGTCTGGGACAGTATTTACAAGTTTCGATAACGTGTCCCAGCTGGATGGGCCTCCGTCCATTACCGTGGGAACTCATACTCCATGAGCCCCACGGGAGATCATTGAGTGATTCCTCATGACCCTCGTGAGAGTTATCTGCCCAAATATCTCCTTATGTGGCTTGATGTCAAATTTTGTTCAGTAAACACTCGTATGAAGTACATTGGGACACTTTTTGGCATTAAAGGTGCAATTATAAATTCAAGTTGCTGTTCAAGGGGACTGGAAATCAAAAGTCATCAAACTTGATTAAGGGGTTCAATAGGACACATGCTGAGAAGCCATTTCCTCTGGTGACAGCATCCAGAACAAGACGATCTTGGCCATTGAGGAGCAAATCTGGATCCACCTTTTCAACAATAGGGAGTAGAAACCTGGAATGCCACCACAAAAGACTCAGGATGCTAAGTCAATTGAAATATACATTATCTGTTCATAATAAGGAATATCGAACAAAAGTGGGTAAAGTAAGTTGGATACAGATCAGCCACAATCTAAATAAATGACAAAACAATCTTGAGGGCCTGAAAGGTTGCGCCCTGTTCTTAAATTCCAATTTTTCCTATGTTCCGGTCTTCAAGTAACATGGACAACGTTGATTGAGTGGGCAATCAGCCAAGATAACGATAATGGATTCAAGTTTGGCCACCTCAGGGGAGAACCTTGGTTTGAAGGGTGGCAGTAGCTTAGAGAGAGAGAGAAAGAAGGCTGTTCTGAACAGCTACAGCGGAAAGGCTGTGGAAATCGACCAGGGACAACATGAAAGTTGCCATCAAGACAGGTTTTGAAAAAAGGTTCTGAACAGATGTTCCTGATAGAAAAGAAATTGCTCCATAAATGCAAGTATTGCCTTGGCCTGTCTGTGTAAGCAGCATGAGAGTGGTATGGTTATTTAAAGTGATGTTTAATGGGAACTAGTGTGCAAAAGTTAAGAATCTGTATGTAATCTGTTAGTTTTATAGCTGAAGTAAAAGTTTAAATATTGTTTTAAATATTTTCTCTTAATAAAGTTTGTGTGGGTGAGTAGGGGGAATATTTACAGTGCAGTAGGGAATGTGTGTGGGGGAATAGGGAGGATATTTACAGTGCGGCAGGGAGTGTGTGTGTGAGGGAGTAGGGAGGATATTTACAGTGCGGCAGGGAGTGTGTGTGGGGGGATAGGGAGGATATTTACAGTGCAGCAGGGAGTGTGTGTGTGGGGAGAATAGGGAGGATATTTACAGTGCGGCAGGGAGTGTGTGTGTGAGGGAGTAGGGAGGATATTTACAGTGCGGCAGGGAGTGTGTGTGTGGGGAGAATAGGGAGGATATTTACAGTGCGGCAGGGAGTGTGTGTGGGGGGGATAGGGAGGATATTTACAGTGCGGCAGGGAGTGTGTGTGTGGGGAGAATAGGGAGGATATTTACAGTGCGGCAGGGAGTGTGTGCATGTGAGGGAGTAGGGAGGATATTTACAGTGCGGCAGGGAGTGTGTGTGAGGGAGTAGGGAAGATATTTACAGTGCGGCAGGGAGTGTGTGTGGGGGGATAGGGAGGATATTTACAGTGCGGCAGGGAGTGTGTGTGTGTGAGGGAGTAGGGAAGATATTTACAGTGCGGCAGGGAGTGTGTGTGTGGGGAGAATAGGGAGGATATTTACAGTGCAGCAGGGAGTGTGTGCGTGTGAGGGAGTAGGGAAGATATTTACAGTGCGGCAGGGAGTGTGTGTGGGGAGAATAGGGAGGATATTTACAGTGCAGCAGGGAGTGTGTGCGTGTGAGGGAGTAGGGAAGATATTTACAGTGCAGCAGGGAGTGTGTGTGGTGGAATAGGGAAGATATTTACAGTGCAGCAGGGAATATGTGTTTGTGGGGGAGTAGGGAGGATATTTACAGCGCAAACTGGGAATGTATGTGTGGGGGATCGGGAGGCTATTTCCAGG